>NC_142496.1:21668660-21951160 GCF_965113065.1 Corylus avellana
CTTTTTTTTTTTTTAATTTTTTTTCAACTTTTAGCGTCCACACAAGTGGACGCTATTGGTGTATTATCAGTGTCGACTATTGTCGACACTAAAAGTTTTTTTTGGCCCCAAAAATTTTTCCCGCCCCTTTAATAATTCTCACGTTTATATTAGGGTCGACTTATTAGCATCCACTGAAAAGAGAACGCTAATAGTCAACCTTTCGACCCATTATTAGCGTCCACTTTTATGTGGACACTAATAGTCAACCTTTCGACCCATTATTAGAGGCCACTTTTATGTGGACGCTAATACTTAACTATTAGGGGCGACTAATAAGTCGCCCCTAATAAGTCGTCCCTGATGAATCAGTTTCTTGTAGTGTATAAATAATAAAATCTCCAAATGTTAAGATCAAAGACCAGTCATCAAAATATAACATAAATAATATATACAGAACCGAGTCTATGAATCATAAGAATAGTAAATCTCAAACCCTAGTCTTAAGAAGGCAAAGTTGATAAATGATCTCAATCATCGACTGGCGAGCATCTCTATCATTGTCCCACATACTCTTCAGCCATATCGAACCAAAAAAATATCCTTGATTAGGTCCCTGAAAAGAACTTGGTACCTCTCGGGTTCTATCAACAACTAAATTATCGGTAAAACAACAAGTGTTCTACAGTTGAAAATTTTATAATTTTAAATGCACGATTTAATAAGTATAAATACACATGGCATGCATATAGATTATCTTATGGTGAACTCAGTATGTATTTATATCACATGCAACAATGTAAGGTTATAGTTCATCATTGGCCAAAATCATCTTGAATAAATATAATATATATTGTAATTAATAAGAAAATCATTTCATAGTTTAACTTCGTACGTGACAAGTTGGAATTTTTTTTTTTTTTTTGAGTGGAGACTTCGATCGGTTTGGTCGCAGGGTTAATTTATGAGTGAAATGATCGAAGAGATGAGAAAAGCACATGTTGGTCCACCTCCTCTACTTTTTCTTGAAATAGGACGTACTGGTTGTTTCAATTTTCCTCTTGTTATATATGTAAGCACATAATTTTTATTTTTTTTATTATTATTTTATTTTATTTTTTTTTATTTTTTTTTTATCAAATCTATAGTTCTCCACCAAGTCACAGTCAATTGTTTGGTGCATTATTAATGTATTTTGCAGGGAATTTTTATTTTATTTTTTAAAAGTGATTTGATGTGACATAAAGAAAATAATTTTTTTAAAAAAAAAATTGTCTATTAATATATATATTTGCCTTGAGACCAAAAAATAAAAACACAAACAAACATGTCTTTAATCTTTTGAAATTTCCAAAGGAAAAAAACAAATCATTTTAATTTCTAAGTGCTAAATCACGAAATCTTATCTGCATTAGTCCATAATTCTTGTTGAATGAATCACAATGTCGATCGTTTGTGCTCAATTTATTTTTTTTTTTTAAAAAAAAAAAATTAGAGACAAAAACTCTATGAAATCTATAATTAGAGGCTAATGAGTATGGATCAGGATCCTCTCAAATTTCTTCCAAATTTGAGATTCTCTTATTATTAAATCCTAGCCATATATTACATCTAACAATTCACAACGCCAGTTGTCACACAAAATAAATGCTAAAGTTAATGAAAAATTATTTTCTCTCTCTAGTTCATTGAGACATTAAAGTCTAAAAATCAGGAGGTGCGTCTTAAAAAATAAGGAAGTGCCGTCTTAAAAAGTTCAAGATTTTAAAGGTTGAATGCGATTTTACCAAACATTTAACTGCATTTTTAAAAATCTCATTTTTCAATAATTAGATTTTGAAATTGTTATCTTTTTTAAAACACTACATGTTTTGAAACTACCAAGCCAAAAGGACACTAATACAAAGTTGTGATTAGAAAATAACCAGAAGATAAACAAAACTATAATATATTTAAATCAACAAATTATGTTCCCTAGCCTAACCGGGCTCATTCTATGGTATTTTGATATCAAGGCAGCTAACTAAATAGAAAGATCAGTTTGACATATAGCTAGGCTCAAGCTAATCATCATATCCTCAAACTTTCTGGCATTAACTACTTCTTATAATAAAATCAAATTTAAACTTTAAAGTAAGAAAATAGTCAATATATAATTCTTGAATTAGTTATAATAGCTATCTTTATCATCAGCATATTAGAATAAGAGATGCACATTTGAACATCAAAGCTCTGCGTTAGTGGAGTTTCCCATTCACAAAAGATGGAGGTTGACTGAAGAGGACATGTACTATGTAGTTGGGTGGGTTGGTATAAGGTTTCCCGGGGATGGCGGGGGAGAGAGAAATAATGTGTTTTTTTGTTTCAAGGGAAATTATATCAAAACACCTTGGGTAAATGCGCCAAAAATTTTTTGTCCCTAAGTTTTTTTTTTTTTTTTTTTGATAATTTACGCCATGGATCAATCAAAATGCCCAGAAAATCCCTACCATCAAATTTTTTTAACTGTCGTTAGATTGGTTGAAACACCCCGTTTTGCCACGTCAGTATAATAATTTTTTATTAATTTAATTTAAAAATTAAATAAATTTTTTTTTTTTAAAAAAAAAAAATACAAGGGGTGACCGGAAGCCACCCTTGGCCACCCCAAACCACCGCGAGCCACCCCATGGGTGGTTAGGGGTGGGTCGCGAGATGATTCTAGAGATGGTATAGATTACACAAAAACATTTAGTCCTGTGATAAAACCTGCAACTATGAGATTTCTAGCATTAGCTGTTCATTACAATTGGTCTTTGAAACAAATTGATATATCAAATTATTTTTCTCCATGCACAACTTAGTGAAGAAGTTTTTATGGAACAATCAAGAGGTTTTGTTGATTCTCAAAATCCTGATTCAGTTTGTAAACTTCACAAAGCCTTGTATGGCTTAAAACAGGCACCAAGAGCCTGGTTCCATAGATTTACTCAAGCTCTACTTGAACTCGGTTTCACATGATCATTTATGGATACTTCCTTATTTATGCTTCATAGAGATTCTCTTACCATTTTTGTGCTTATATATGTAGAAGATATCATCATAACTGGAAATGATCTATCCAGCATCAATGATCTGATCTCAAAACTGTAAATTAAATTCAAGTTGAAGGATTTGGGTAATTTGTCATATTTCTTGGGCATACATGTACATCATACTTCTACAGGTTTGTACCTTAATCAATCCAAATATATCATTGATCTTCTACATCGAGTTCACATGATAGGAGCTAAACCTTACTCTGCTCCATGCACTTCGGGCAAAAGATTGACTAAATTTGATGGTGAACCATTGGAAGATCAGTCCCTGTATAGGCATATTGTTGGTGCACTTCAATATTGTACTCTCACAAGACCAGACATATCCTTCTCATTGAATCATCTTTGTTAGTTTTTACACTATCCTACTACAGCTCATTTCACTGCAGTTAAGAGAGTATTAAGATATCTTAAGGGAACTCCAGATTATGGCTTATCTTTCACTAAGGGACCTTTTCAGCTAGAAGCATTTTGTAACTCTGATTAGGCTGGTGATCCAATTTACCGAAGGTCCACAACTGGTTATGGTGTCTTTCTCGGCAATTGCTTAATCTCTTGGCAATCCAAAAAGCAACCAACTGTATCTCGTTCAAGCACAAAGGCTGATTATAGATCTATGGTCATTGCCACTGTTGAGCTATATTGGTTATGCATGCTTCTCAAGGAGTTGTGAGTCTCTTTTCTCTCCATCATAGCTCTAGTGTGACAATCTTGGAGCCATTGCATTGGCATCTAATCCTATCTATCATGCTCCAACAAAGCATATAGCTATAGATTATCACTTCATTAGAAAAAAAGGCTATACACAAGGATGTTGTGATTCAATTTATTTCCACTATTGATCAATGTACTGACATCTTCATGGAGGGATTGACTTCTTCTCGGTTTCTAAAATTGCGTGACAAACTCATGATTCTTCCTCCTCCCATGAGTTTGAGGGGGTCTGTTAAAGAGTCTGCTACTACTCAAGATAATAAGAGCGCTCGATCACATACTTCAGAGCGATCGAGCGTATTACCAGAGAGTTCCAAAGTTCAAAACCTTTCCGAGTGCGATCGAGCGCAATCACTAGGGCGCTCGATCGCAGTATCAGAGAGTAGCAGTTCAAAACCATTCTGAGTGCGATCGAGCGCAATCACTAGGGCACTGGATCGCAGTGCCAGAGCACAGCACTAGCCGCCATAAACTTCCCACTCCTACTAGGACTCTTACTTATCTCTTGTAAGAGTAACTTGTTTGTATCATTTCTCTTTTGATTGATTGTAATTATCCTCTTGTATTATCTCTTCTCTTTTGATTAATTGTAATTATCCTTTTGTATTATTTAGATCACATCAATGATTATCTTGTTAGCTTAATATGATTGAAAATTCTAAAAACGACTCCAAATGACACTTATTCAAATGTCTAGGTGTTTCACAAAGATTATGCGGAATAAGATCTATCCCAACAGTTAATATTCAACCAAATACAGATATGTAACGAACATTCAAGAACACAGATATTTGGTTACGAAGAGAAAACCATTTAGAGAACTCTTTAAATGTAAAACCTCTCCGGGGCAGCCAAACCCAGGAAATCAATCCACTATAAGAAGAATAAGGAATACAAGAAGAATTACAAAACCTTTGACTCTTCCTTGTACACGACAAGCGACCCACTTGACTTCTACCGCAGTAGCCCTTTCCAGAACATCTGGCACAATTCTTCTATATGATTTCATTTTACCGGAACTTCAATAGACTTCTCAACCGTAGATTTATCAAAGAGAATAACTAAAACTCTAAGAGATTCAATTTAACGCTCACCACATATAATCTCTCTTAGCACAACCTCCGACGAACTCTCTGGGCGTGAAAATTTGTGCCTCTCTCTTCTATAATGATGTATATATATCAGTACATCAAACCCTAGACCTGGGCCCACTAAAAACATTTTTTGGGCATAATAGGTACGAGGTGTCCAGACAGGTTAATGGGCTATCCAGACACGACCTTGCGGAGCAAAAATAAGGTTTTTGGAATTGCGGTCCAGACACGGGGAAGGCCGGTCCGGACCCGGCATGCAATGAGTGAAACAGCATTCTGAAAATGTTGTCCAGTCTTGATCAACAGCTCCGATCGATGGGCGTTTGTGGTCCGATTGAACTGAAATTTTGTAGAGACGTTCATGACACATGAATCTACATTATGAACGGTGGAGATTTGATTCTGAGCATTCTATCTCAGTGTTTGAGCCTGTGAACAGTAGCCTCTGCATTTTGGAACTGAATTAAGCTAACACAAGAACTAACAAACTCCTCCTTTGGCAATTCAGTGATAAAACCAAAATGCCGAGCCAATCCCATCATCTCCCAAGGCATATGTGGAACAGGAATACAGAAATAAAACTCATGATCAAAAAAATAACGTAGAATGCAAGATCATGAACACACATCACCAAAAACTCCCCTTCAACATATGACTCAATAATCAACAACAAACTAAAAAAGCAAAACATGTTTCTCCCCCTCAAAAGTCAAATGAACACACATAATACACACATCAATGACTCATGTACTGCACAATGAATATTCCAAACATGCTCAAAATATGCAAAATATACATGAGACTAGAAATGGTAAGAAACTCATATTGCTTAACCCAAGCAAAAAAAAAAATGTTTCATTCAACCCATACTTGTGTGGTGTGTGTGTAAGCCATCCAAAGAGAAAAATTTTCAACTTACAAAATGAGGAGAAAGTTTCACCACCATGAGGTTTTGACAAGTATATCAAATCAAAAGTCAAACATTATCATACTAGGGCCTAGCCACTCTCATCCTATACATTTCTCTTTGTAAAACATTTTGCACAAGTTTGACACAGTGAAATAAATTCCTTTTGGAATATGATCTTTTGATTTTATTTGTTTCACTTTTTTGTTTATTTTTCTCTTTGAGAAAGTATCCTTAAACTTTTGGTGCTTATCACAAAAGAAAAAGCAGGAATTTTGAAGCCCTATGTTCAACTGGCATATGGTCAATTTGAAAAATATGACTAGTCAAAAACCTCATATGGTTACCTAACAGACCTCACAAATAAAGTGAAACAAAACCTCAATTTGAGTTTAAATGTGCACAAAGGATAAAGCATAGGCAAAATGTATCGCATAAGCTCAGGCTTTAGGAAACCACAAAAACAAGTCCATTGATACAAATTTTCATCTCATGCATATTAAGAACATTCCAAGACGTAAGGAATTAAATCCATAAAAGCAACATGAGAAATTAATGGACTATCTAGGTGCATAAGACAAAAGAAAGAAAAGAAAAACAATCAAAGTAACATATTTTTGTCTTTTTGAAATTTTTCACAAAAGAAATGCACACAAACGAAAAACAAATGCAAAACAAATAAAAATGCAATGCAAAAAAAAAAATAACATGCTCTAAGATTTTCAAAAATAAGTAAAACAACAATTCCTAGACATATTATTTACTCACCTAAATTTAGGTGAGATCACTACCACTCTCCCTCAATGGGTGAATGGTATCAACCTTCTTAATCCAAACTTTCTTCATATTGGGGACAAATGTGCAACTATTGTCCAAATCATTTAACTGGGTGATAACACCCCTTAGCATGTTGAATAATTCCTCATGACTATTCCTAGAACAAAAATAATCTCTTTTTGACTCATAATTATTCAACTGAAAACAATTAAGGCAAATATGCCCAATCTTACCACAGTGATGACATGTAGGAATGAACCTTTGAGAAGGTTGGTTCCTTGCAAGGTAAACAAAGTTGGAGTTGCTTCTAGGTAAAAAGTGTTCAACACGAGAGTATTTACCTTTCTTACCCTTCTTAACTCTTGAGGTCGTAGCAGTTGTTTTCTTCTTTTTCTTTAAGACTGTTTTTCCTCTTCCTGTTGAGGATTGAACAGCAACTAGCTTATCTTTATCCAATGGCTCTTCCAAGTTTTCTGTTTCAACAAAAACTTTCTTGGAAGAAGAAGCAAGGTTAGAGGAAGGAGCAATAATCTTGTCAAAATCAATCACAGGTTTATCACAAGTAGATTTTTGGGTATGCCAAATTTTGTCAAGATCATCATTAGAGAATTTTTCCAAAAGAATTTTGGACTCCTTTAATTCATTCTCTAATGACTCAACTTTATTAGCAAGATCATGATTTTCATATTTCAATGTTTTACACAAATCAAGAGAATCACCCAATTCACCAATTAACTCATCTTTATCATGTTCAGCCTCTTTGAGTTTCTTTAGATTCTTAGAATTAATAACCTGTAGCTAAGAAAATTTCACAAACAACAAATTATACTTGAAGATCAAATTCATTATCAGAATCATAATCAGAATAATACTGTTTATCAGAAGACATAATAGTTTCACAAAACGTATTATCAATAGTTTCGAAACAATCAAGAGTTTGGGACATCTAGAAAGTATATAGGATCACACTCAGGAATTTAATCCTTTGACAGAGTGTACCCGCTCTGATACCAATTGAAAATTCTAAAAACGACTCCAAATGACACATATTCAAATGTCTAGGTGTTTCACAAAGATTATGCGGAATAAGATCTATCCTAACAGCTAATATTCAACCAAATACAGATATGTAATAAACATTCAAGAACACAGATATTTGGTTACGAAAAGGAAACCATTTAGAGAACTCTCTAAATGTAAAACATTTCCGAGGCAGCCAAACCCAGGAAATCAATCCACTATAAGTAGAATAAGGAATACAAGAAGAATTACAAAACCTTTGACGCTTCCTTGTACACGACAAGCGACCCACTTGACTTCTACCGCAGTAGCCCTTTCCAGTAATCTGGCACAATTCTTCTATATGATTTCCTTTTACCAGAACTCCGATAGACTTCTCAACCGTAGATTTATCAAATGGAATAACTAAAACTCTAAGAAATTCAATTTAACGCTCACCACATATAATCTCTCTTAGCACAGCCTCTGACGAACTCTCTGGGGGTGAAAATTTGTGTCTCTCTCTTCTGTAATGATGTATATATATCAGTGCATCAAACCCTAGACCTGGGCCCACTAAAAACATGTTTTTGGGCATAGTAGGTACGGGGTGTCCGGACAGGTTAATGAGCTGTCTGGACACGGCCTTGTGGAGCAAAAATAAGGTTTCTGGAATTGCGGTCCGGACACGGGGAAGGCCGGTCCGGACCCGGCATGCAATGAGTAAAACAGCATTCTGAAAATATTCTTCAGTCTTGATCAATAACTCCGATCGAAGGGCGTTTGTGGTCCGATTGAGCTGAAATTTTGTAGAGACGTTCATGACACATGAATCTACATTATGAACGGTGGAGATTTGATTCTAAACATTCTATATTAGTGTTTGAGCCCATAAACAGTAATCTCTGTATTTTGAAACTGAATTAAGCCAACACAAGAACTAACAATGATCAACTACAATTGTAACTCTTCTCTATTTAAGCTCAATGAGAAAGTAGCAAATATCATTCTGGCCAAATTCCCTTCTCTTTATAATATTTTATTGGGTGATGGACCCTATTAAGTCCAAAACCTGAAAGATGAAGGCCAACCACTCTGTTGGCAGGCTTGTTGCAGACAACTCCAGACCAATTGCATAGGGATAAGTTTTGGTCCCAAGAAGACAGAGGGTTGGGAGGCTCCAGGCTTATGGTGGACTTGAATGAGATTAAGGCTTCCTTGTCTGTAACAATACTTAGAGTGGCTGACTCTAGTGCAAGAAAAATGGAGTTGAAATAATATATGAGAAGGAAGAAGAAGGCAGACGAAAGTATTAGATGGGAAGGGAGAGCCATGCTGGTTTTATTTTTCAGTTGGATAGAAGAGAGGACTTAATCTGTACGTACGTCCCTTTGAAGCACAAAAGATGTGTATTTATAAGATTCCGGCTGCGCGTTAAAATGTGCTGCTCTTGATGGGGATCGACATCACGGGGCCTTCATGGATCTTACAATTTGTGTATATACGACTCCAAGCGTGGAGTCTTCGCTGAATGTAGCAGCAGTAGATGGTTAAGGGCTTGTGCCTAATTTATCTATTTTCCAGATCAATAAAGACTAAAATCTAATTTTCAAGCCACTGTCAATATTATCCAACCAAGAAATCCTGCAAAAAGTCCTTGAGTCCATGATCCACGAAAACTGTAATCGCTTAAATATTTGTTGACAAAATGGTCTATGCTCACATTGTCGGGAAAAGCCGAAAGGACTTACCAAAAAAAATAAATAAATAATTAGATAAGTAAAAAAAAATACAAATCTGCAACACATATATAAAAATAGAAAATTATAGAATTTAAAAATTAAAAAATTAAAAAGAAAATTCAATTTGGACAACAATCCAACCATCGCTTTTAAAGATGATTCTCGAAGGCAAAGAAGACAACAAAAACTGTTGCCAATAAAGTTTGTAGCAAGAATGGAAACTAACAGCTTGTGCCTAATTTATCAAATTTTCAAAATAAATAAGATAAAAATCTAATTTTCAAGCAATTATCAATATCAGTTAAATTTATCTCTTAGTATATAAACTTAAGCTTTAGTAATATAACATAATATATATTAAAGCTAAAGGTTTTAAGTTCAAACTGTAACACCGTCATTTCACTATAAAAAAATTGTTATTTTAGTGACGTGTCTACAATAACATTTTTTTTTTTTAACACGTCGCTATTTAGTGATATGTTAATTTTTAACACATCACTAAATAGTGACATGAATGATAGTAAATGAGCCTTCATTTGTTAACTTGGAATGCACCATATCTTGGACATCAATCAGATGTTCTGCATATTCTCTATTTGTCAAGATATATAGTAGCTGTCCTTTTCTCCCTTACAGGAATAATTGCAGCTGGGTCTTCATTTGGTAATTGAGACTAGACCACATTGGGATCTTTATTTGGTGAATTTGCTTCAAAGTTGACAGTTGCAAGGGCAATGATGACGTTATTCACTTTAACATGTTTTATCTCTCTCAACCTAACGTACAGTTGTAGAGAGAAGATATTGCTTGTCCATCTATCATTTTAAATTTGTACGCTATACGAATGATTCGAATATTGGTGAGATAATGCAAAGACCACGGAATCCTTTATGTGAATTTATTGCTGTAGAAATTGAAAACTAAAAGGTTTGGGAGTTTATTCCCAACATCTCCAGGAATCTCACCCCATAGTTGGTTTGAAGCTAAGGCCAACGAAACAAGGGAGGATATGTTGTATACGAATGGAGGAATGGTGTTAGACAAATGATTGATGGTAAAATCAAGTACCTTCAAATTTTGAAGGCAGCCAAAGTCACTAGGTATGACACCATGCACTAAGATTATTGGTGCCCAAATTTAAAATGATGAGTGAGGAAAGTGAAAGATAAAAACTAGTTTACGAACTAGTCATCTCTCTATCTCTCTTTTATTACTAAAAGACAAAGAACAAATAATTAGACTAGAGGAGAGTGGAGGAATTCTTCATATTTCACTCATATAAAAAAACATCTTAAGAAGCCTATAAATATAGGCATACAAAGACTAACTTACAAGACTTTTCTTCTCCTTATTTATTGCAATAAATAACAAAAAAAATCCTCTAGATTAAGACTTCAGTTGAGAACTAAAAAAACACACCAGTTTAGGCCCTTATTAATTAAAAGAACTTATGACTTCTATAGTTTAATTTTTTTAAAAAAAAATAAAAATAAAAAAAAAATAAAAAAAAAAACTCTCTTGTTTTGATTTGTCGAACTTCCAACAGAAAGGTTACCTATGGCTGGCGGAATTGCACCATATAGATGGTTTCCTCCCAACTTCAAGGCTTGGAACTTCACCAAGTTGCCAAGCTCTTCGATCTGGTACTCTTCATGTAATCTTGTTTGCCATCAAGTTGAGGGTCTGGAGTTGGGTTAGTTGGCTTATATTTGAGGGCAGCACACCTTCTATGCTGTTGAAGCTCATGTACCAATTGGCTTATATTTGACGGTAGCACACCTTCTATGTTGTTGAAGCTGTTCATGTTCAGAACTCTCAAACGGAAAAGATTGACAATTTAAGTAGGAAGCTTTCCTGTATATTGGTTATTTTGGAGTTAAAGGGAACGGAGGAATGAGAGATTGTTGAATAATAAACTTAATTTTAACAATATTTATTTGAGCCTTTTTCATTTCATATTCTTATATGTTATATGTTACCGTTAGGTTTTAGGTTGGCTAATTCAGTGTCCAAAAGTGTAATCTATTCTCATTAATTTGAAGCTCCGTTTGCTAGAGCGCTCGTTGGCGTCCTAACGGCTGCGTCATATAATAAAATCCGAGAGCTCCGTTCGCAACACATTCACTAGACCATCCGAACGTGATGTGTTCCATAGTAAAACCCGAGAGCTTCATTCGTTGGGCATTCACAGAGGCATCTGAACGGTAGTTCAATAGTAAAACCCAATGCTACTATGGGTGGCTAAATGATGCAACGTGACTTAGTAGGCTGCAGCGAAGAACAACAATAAAGCAGTAGATAACTAATTCTAGATCTTAAGTCTATCAATGATCTAAGAATTCTTCTAAAAACGATAGATGCTCTCTAAAGTTTAAAGGAAAAGAGGAATAAATTCAACTCTAAGTATTCTCATTAATCAAAATCAATAATAAACAACAAATATTTTCTCTGGAGGCTATAAGCACATATTTATAGTCCACAATCCTAAACATAATAAAATATGACATAAATACCCCCAAAACCCTAAACCTAATAAAATAATGAAATATTGACTCTCAAAACACTAATCCTACTAAAACAAGGAAATAAAGACGGCTTAATCTAATTTAAAACGCGGAATATAACATAAGCAGCTCCATGTGCAATCAATCGTAGGTACAAAGGCGATCGATCGCACAACCAGGGGCCTGGTGCGCAAGTGTCTAGAAGTGCGCTCGATCGCAAACATATGTGCGCTCGATCGCACTTCTAGGGGACCTGCGATCTGCATCACTAAGCCACCCCCGAAGCTCAAATTAGACAGGGGTGGCTTTGCCACCCCCTTAAACCGGTCAAGGGTGGCCGATCCACGCCCCAGGCAGTGTGGTGTGGATCAGCCATCCCCAAAGGTCAGTCCGGCCACCCCCTAAATATTTATATATTTTAAAATTTTTTAATATTTTAAAATTGTTTATTTATAATTTTTACTAGTTAAGTTGAAAATTTGTTAGTTAAGTTGAAATTTTTTAATTTGAATTGAATTGAGTTTAAAAAGCTACCAAACATAAATTTAGATAAGAATTGAGTTGAGTTGAGTAAAATATGTTTCCCAAACAAGCCCAACTCACTACAAGAAAGTTGTTCATTAGGGGCGACTTATTAGGGGCGACTAAAAAGTCGCCCCTAATACTCAACTATTAGGGGCGACTTTGAAAGTCGTCCCTAATAGTTCAGTATTAGCGTCCACCTAATAGCCGACGCTAATAATGGGTCGAAAATTGCACTATTAGCGTCCACTTTATAGTGGACGCTAATAAGTCGACCCTAATACACGCGCGGGAATTATCCGAGGGGCGGGAAAAATTTAAGCGGCAAAAAAAAAACTTTTAGGGTCCATAATAGTCGACCCTAATAATTAACAAATAGCGTCCACTTAAGTGGACGCTATAAGCTGGGAAAAAAACAAAAACAAAAAAAAAATCACAAAAAAAGTTCAATAGGGTCGACTCTAAAAGTCGACCCTAATGCTTATGTATTAGGGTCGACAAAAGTCGACCCTAAAGAGTCCGTAGTAAAATAAAAAAAAAATTAAAAAAATTAAAATAGATGACTAATAGCGTCCACTCTAAGTGGACGCTGAAGATACATCATTAGGGTCGACTCTAAAAGTCGACCCTAATGCGTATGTATTAGGGTCGACAAAAGTCGACCCTAAAGAGTCCGTAGTAAAATAAAATAAAGTTAAAAAAATTAAAATAGATGACTAATAGCGTCCACTCTAAGTGGACGCTGAAGATACATCATTAGGGTCGACTCTAAAAGTCGACCCTAATGCGTATGTATTAGGGTCGACAAAAGTCGACCCTAAAGAGTCCGTAGTAAAATAAAAAAAAATAATCCATCTGTTATTGCGATCGATCGCACACAATGTGCGATCGATCGCAGTAACAGAATGTTGAAATCCAATATTCGATTACTGCGATCGATCGTAACCATGGTGCGACCGATCGCAACAACAGAAAGTTGGAATCAAACTTTCTGTTACTGCGATTGATCGCACATTGTGTGCGATCGATCGCAGTAACAGAAAGTTGGAATCAAACTTTCTGTTATTGCGATCGATCGCACACAAGGTGCGATCGATCGCAGTAACAGAAAGTTTGATTCCAACTTTCTGTTATTGCAATCGACCGCACCCATGCAGAAAAGCTCAAATATATATATATATTTTATTGCTGCCCAATAACATCTACTAAAATTGTGTATATATATATCACTGCATTATTTAAAATTTTGAAATAAAGTGACACAATATGCACCGTCGATTCCATCCTCCTAAAGAAAGATTTTAAATTGTATATATTTGCCATTTGGTTAGTTGTTACATATGGACTAATTTGAAGAGTTAATTCTCATTTCATAATTCATATTAAATTTTACAGATCTAATAGTGTATATATATTATATAATGAATATATTGATACCTTATGGAAAGATTTTACACTGTTAAATATAACAAAATAAAATCTAAACCGTAAAATAATTCATCTCAGTTTTAAGTGAAAATATATTGATACCTTGCAATTCAAAAACCATCTATGATGTGCAAATACGGGGTCATTCCCATAAGAAAACACAAAAGCAAGTCAAAAGAAACAAAACTAAAGACAAATAAAAAGATTAACTTAAAACATACTAAACAAAATAAAAAGGGTAAACTATGGGGTGCCTCCCATGAGCGCTAAGTTTAATGTCTTCAGCCAGACGATAGTCCCTGCTTACTGTTGTCTAGAAGATGATGCTCCTGCAGATGGTGGTGGCAACCGGTTGACAATGGACTGCATCAATTCTTCTAAGGCGCCTAGGCGTTTGTCCATTGATTCGTAATTTTTCCGAGCCTCCTTTCTTTGGCCAGCCAACTCTCTCCGAAGGCCCGCTATTTCTTCACTAACTGAGCGGTTTCGTGCTTCACGAAAAATTCTCGGGGCCTCCTCCTCAGCTGCCTCTGAATCAACTATTGGTTCATCTTCGGCCATTGGCTCGGCCTCATACTCTTCCGCAGCAGCTGCTGGTGCTAGAGCTACCTGGGGCATGTGGGAGAGGCTCTTGTTCCATTGGCGAATGCCAAATATGGGAGTAGTAGTGACTGGTTCATCAGCTGCGGTACCCTTGACGCCTTTCTTCCGGAGGATGTAGGAGATAAGTATGGGAAAGGCAACCCCCATGAATGTGTGGACCCCGCTCCTCCAACGTGCACCCCATTCCAAAATTTGTAAATTTGCCTCCAAATTATGTCGGGAATGGAGTACCAAGTACCTTTATGGAAGGCGTAGAGTGCTTGAAGAAATTGATCCCGCCTCTGACTTTTGTGCCCCAAGGGAAACGCATTACGGTGTAATACGGAGTCCACAAACCAAAGCCGTTGAGGTAGCTTTGATCGGCTGGCGGCATTATGGTGGGCATCGGCATACATCCCTTCGCACATGTCGTCACTAATTTCCGCCACGTAGAAGCTGTCCGGTTGGTCAGCAAGTTGTGCGGCTTCTGGAGGTTGCTCATCATTGCATTGAAGGGCAGCAGCAATGTCGGCCCGTGTTATGTCAATAGCTTTGCCTTGCACTTTCGAAGAGAGGGCAGCTATGTTCCTGCAGTCATGATATAGGTGGACATAAAACTCGATCACCAATTTTCTGTAAGCAGTGGGGGTGACCGGCTTGAAAAGCTTCTTTAGCCCCCGTCGCTTGAACTCGGCGACCGCCCATTGAGTCCCCTCAAGATTTTCAAAGTCTTCGCGAATGGCGAAAGTGGTCTCAAATAGCAGCTCCCGTTCCTCAAAAGTGGGCGGGGGAGAAGTGGCTCGGGTATCAGACCCTCGGGAGGACGAAGCTCGAGTTCTTGGCATGATGAGCGTGATTGGGGACTTTTGTCGAACACCTGGCGTGCACTAGAGATAGGCAAAATTGCAAAACAACACAACTTCGCTCAAAACCCCCTGCAAAAACATCCAAACCCAACCACAACAATGCAATGTGGGTGGATGAACACCCACAATTGCAGAAATATGAGAAAAAAAAAATCTCGTGAAGGTGCTCGTGGTTGGGGTGTTGATGGGAATGGGGAATGGGGTGTAAAGTACTAGAGGTGGTGAAAACGTACCTGGTATGGTTGCCGGAGAAGACAACCGTGTGGTGGTTGTGTGGTAGAAGTGATTGGCAATGGTGGACGAATCAGTTGTGCCGGAGGTGCGTGGACCAAGCGTTGGAGAGGTGTACGGCGCAGTGGGGAGAAGGAAATTTTTGTGGGGGGTGGGGGGAAAGTGACCTCAAATAGGTCACGTGGTGTGCTGTCCGAGTGCGATCGATCGCACACCTAGTGCGATCGATCGCACTTGGCCAAGGATCCGCGTGTTTGATTCTGTGATTGCGATCGATCGCACCCAATGTGCGATCGATCGCAATCACAGAATCACCATACATATATATATATATATATATATATATATATATATATATATATTTATATTTTATGCAATTATTATTTTTTTTAATTTTTATTGCATAATGTACAACAACTTCGATTATGATATGATCAAATGTGAGATCAAACTTGAAACAATTGAAATTGAATGTTTGATTAGACATCCAATTGGTCCAACCTAGTGCATTCGTAAGATCGATCGTGATAACATCAAATAATCGAACAAAATTCAAACAAATTAAATGTTCGATCGAACATTTAATTGAACTCTAAGCATTTTCTATTATATTAGTGCATTACTTAAATTGATCGGGATACAATCAATAAAACTTGACATGATTAAATGATCGATCAAACATCCGGTCGATCCTAATGAATTAGTTCGATTGATCGCGATATGATTAAATGATCGATCAAACATCCGGTCGATCCTAATGAATTAGTTCGATTGATCGCGATATGATTAAATGATCGATCAAACATCCGGTCGATCCTAATGAATTAGTTCGATTGATCGCGATATGATTAAATGATCGATCAAACATCCGGTCGATCCTAATGAATTAGTTCGATTGATCGCGATATGATTAAATGATCGATCAAACATCCGGTCGATCCTAATGAATTAGTTCGATTGATCGCACGGATATCCTATTAGTGTTATAATTTATTTACTTCATTTTTGATCTATCAAACATCCGATCCGATCGATCCTAATAAACATACAAATTAGTGTCATATTTATTTACTTCATTTTTTATTCTTTTTCACTTCTCTCATTCTATAATTCTAGTGCAATTTTTTCTTTTCTTTTTGAATTTCCCTTTATTGACAAATCAGGGCATCTGTCTCCAACACTAATCTAATATTCAACTGTCCACGTATCAGGCCATTTTTTTATTTTTTTTTTAACAAAAATTTAAAAACAATAACAAAATATCTCAATATATAAAATATTAAAACCTTAATTTTATATTATATTACAACCAAAGCAAAAAAATAAAACACACACACACACATTTTAAAAAATATTAAAATTTAGAGCATCTCCAGTAGTATTTTTAAACTAGCTTTTTAGTTAAATTTAGCTATTTTGTTAACTTTTCTTGCTCCAATAGACACTGTAAAATAGAAGATTTTCCTATTACTACTACAATGAACTTTCAAGAGCATCTTCAGCAGTAAGATGTATTCTACCTAGTCAAAGCACAATTCTATATTTTAGCTACTAATTTTTTAATACCAACTCCATATTCTTTATTTTATTAAATATTATTTTTTAATCTTTTTTTTTTTTTTTTTATTCGGGATTGCTTTTGCATCATCTTGTAAATTGCAATAGAATTGATTCACGTAGGATATCCGTGTGTTATTTTTATTAAATGTTTTTTGGAAGAAATAATAAATAATTAATCATTGTAGTTTACCTAAATTACAAATTTCTTCATATCGTATTAAAGTAACCGTACATTTGATTTTACTTTGTTAAAAGAATAGGGGTATTATAAAAATATAACAAAATAAGTAGACTTTTTGATACAATTTGATAGTTTGACAGGCTACTGTAGTTATTTATATTTTTTTCTTTTTTTTTTTGTAAATAAAATACCCCAAATATTTAGTTTCACAAAAAAGTTTACCAATAGCTTTTTTGTGAACTAAATTTTGTTGAACTAAAAGTGGTATCTTCTAATTGTTCACAAAAGAATTTCAGAATTGTCTGAAAGTGGCGGGGGTTCTAAAATTTTGGGCACTGTTTATTGTCTGAAGACCTCCCGCGCGCCACTTTTAGTTCCCCACTCTCACGCTAGCTGTCTCTCACTCTCACTCTCACTCTCACGCTGTCTCTCAATCTCACTCTCTCACTCTCTCGAGCTCACTCTCACTCTCTCCCTCCCTCTCTCTCGAGCTCTCTCTCTCTCTCACTCACTCCACGCAAGTTTCTCTCTCTCCGGCAGCTGTTTCCGGCGCACCTCTCTCACTGCCAGCTCTCACTCCAGTGTTCATCAACTCTCTTGTAGCTCTCTCAGGTATGAGTTTCTCCTAAACCCTTGCAAACCTTAAATGCCTCTCAATCACTCAATAATATCCATGAATTGTGATTTGAAGAAATGGGTAAAGAAAAGGAGCAAGAATGGGTAAAGAAAGTTATCACAATTCTTATAAATTCACACTCTAATAGCTCAAGAATGGGTTAATAATGAATTAGTTTCACAATATTTCTTTACCCATTCTCAAATGAATTAGTTTCACAATATTGCTTCATTTATCATGAAATTGCTTGTAAATGCAAACTCTAATAGCTCAAGAATGGATAAATAATGAATTAGTTTCACAATATTGCTTCATTTCTCATGAAATTGCTTGTAAATTCAAACTCTAATAGAGGTTCTAGATGGTACGTTTGATTGTCTACTTGTTGCTTTTTACACCATCTTATATTGCTTCATTTCTCATGAACCTCTATATACATTTAATTGGAAGATAGATAGTGGACTATTGGACTTATAGTGGTTGGTTGGTTGATTGTGATAATTTGCACAAATGTTGTGAGATCTTGGATGTTATTTCGTGCTTAAAATTTGAAATTATTGATATTCATTGATGTAAAAAATTATTGATAATTTACTTAAGAAATACAATTTTCATTTCATTTAGGCTAACTTGGTAGTGTTCATCAACCAATAAATCCTTGGTAACAAAGAAACGAAAATTAAGGATCGATGGAAATGTCATATCAACTTGGTGGGATGAGAGTGTAGTTTTAGTATTTCTTAAGTAAATAATATTAATAAACTTTTACAACTCACAAAGATGAAGCAGAAACTTTAAAGCGGCCAACTTATATCAATGTTAGATGACCTTTCATTTAAAAATTGGATGTTAGATGACCTTTCACAAGTAGAAAATAAAGAATAAAATAAGTTCATAAAACATACTAAGATTTACATTATTCGTCTTAACAAACTTATATTCATGGACGAAAATAATAAGAAACTTAAAAGAGTTGTATATCCCTACGAGAATTTTGAAGGCAGTCAAAAGAATCACAAAAGGAAAAAAGCAAAGTTACTACTTGGGTATTAGAGGACCCTTTAATCTTTATGTACCATGAGAGAGTCCAATTCCCCCCTTTTCTCATTACACAAACAGTCTTTATGTGGCTTTGATCCTTATACACTAGACATGCCCCAACATCATCTTTTTCTTATCTTTCCCCAATAGAAAGATTCTATCTCTCTCTCTCTCTCTCTAGGGTTTGAATCACAAGCCAAACAGGGAGCCACCATGGTGTGCATGTGAAGTTATCACTAGGGATCTTGGTCACCCCTCCTGTTACCTGAGCAAATTACAAAAAGGGTTTGCTTTTCCTATTTTGAAAGATTTGAGTTTAAGATATTACTTTCCACCCTTTTATATATTGGGGAAATTAAGAAGAATCATGACAAGCGTTCGATTGAGTTTTGGGATGTAGCTAGTGGCTACAATCTCCTATCCAGATTGCAGTCCATAGCTATTGTGAGAGGCCCCTAATACCCAATAAATGAAAGGCAATGGAGGTAGCAGAGGAGCTTAGGGCCAAGGCCAAGCAGGAATTGGATGGCTTTGAGAAGTATGGTGAGAGTGTGGTACCTCTTTACAGCTTTGTGGATTATGCTGCTGGTAGAGGTTTTAGTGTTGGTGGTGCAAGTTAATGGATAGAATTATGGCCAATGATTCTGGTTTAGATGAGGAGTCCAAGAGCTTTGTGGTAGCTCTTGGAGAAACGATACTATCGGAATTGCATAGGAGAGAGAGGCTCAAAAGCGGGATCTACGAAAGCATTCTATTTTAGGCAATTGTTTGCTTGAAGAGGACTCAACAATTCTTAAGAGCACACCATACTCTATGTCCTTAGCTGATGTTGGATTAAGTCCCATGATTTCTTTTTCGTATGAGTATGTTTTTTTTTTTTTTTCTAAAGTGTTAACTAAACCGGAGGAAATGGAATTGGATGAAATTAATCTTTGCAATTTTTCTCTTCTCAAACACATCTGTTAGATGACCTTTGATTATATATTTATTTTTCTCTTCTCAAACACATCAAATAATTGAACTGGATTTTGATTAATTTTATGAAATTAATCTTTTGTATAAATAAAGGTTATTGCATATATGTTAGATGACCTTTCATTTAGAAATCATGGCCCTAATATGCATTACAACTTCTTCTTCTTCTTGTTTTCTTCCCTAATCAATACAATTAAAATTCAAAAATAAGGTCCTCTATTTGTGTATAAGGTCCTCTATGTCTGGTGTATAAGGTCCTCTATTTGTGTCCACAGAAGCAGGAAGATGTTCTGCAAACGCCTATCTGCGATCGATCGCATCAGGCCTACGATCGATCGCAGGGTACTCTGTTTCTCAGTTTCAGCTTCTGATCCTGCGATCGATCCTGCGATCGATCGCAGCATCAGTAGGTTCCTCACATTGGGTGTCTGGTACTGCGATCGATCCTGCGATCGATCGCAGCATCAGTAGGTTCCTCACATTGGGTGTCTGGTACTGCGATCGATCCTGCGATCGATCCTGCGATCGATCGCAGTTTGCTCTGATTCCGATTAGTTAAGTTTAATGGATTAAAGTAAAGTTTAATGGATTAATGGATTAAAGTAAAGTAAAGTTTATTGGAACTTTGCTCATGTAATTGCTAATATTAGGCTTTAAAATTAGGGTTAAATACGAAAGTGGCCCATGTGTTTTTGAGTTTTTAAAAATGGTAAAATTAGTCCTTGTATTTTTTGACACTTTAAAATCAATCTTTCTATGTATTTTCGTTAGTGGGCCATTTGTCACGTGTCAAAAAAATCAATTGGTCAAATCACGTTGTGTTATGTGTACTATCTCCGCATAATCATTTCCCGACAATAATCAAATACTTCCAAATCAATTTTTCATCTTGTCCCTAGCTCCACATGGATGGGTTTCTTTCACACCTAACCCATCCTCGTTGCCCTAGCATTGCCATTCTTCCCATATTTAGTCAATTTAATCTTACAAATCAAATATTATATTTGTGGACTTATGTTGACTCCACATAAATCAATGGTGGACTACATAAGTCTAATAGTTGATCTCTTGAGTGTGTAAGAGAATATAAGCCAAATATCAAAAACTTATTGACCGCTAACATTTCTCTAAAAAATGTAAAACTGTCATTGAGCTAAACTAGTAAATAAATTACAAATAGAAATTTGTTCTAAACTAGTAACCCACTTCTAGAATATTTTGTTAGGTAACATCGCATTGAGCTAGCATCATTTCGTATATATTTGTTCTAAACTAGTAACCCACTTCTAGAATTCTCTCATTACTCATGCTCCTTTTAAACTTTCCCTCTCTTAATATTTGAGAACAGACCTCCCATTTAATTCTATTAATTCAATTCTTAAGAATCTGATCTTCTAATTCCCTTGTGTGCGTACATGTACGTAACGAATAACCTTTAATAGGGACATCAATATGGATAGGAGTTGGATGCGGGAAAGTACGCGATGTTCAGAGCGATTTCAAAAAGGTGTGGAAGAATTCATGGGAATGGCAGTTAAATCAGTTGATTCACGTGATATGACAAAGTGTCCATGCCGTGATTGTGCAAATCGATATTATTCTCATATTAGCGAGGTGAAGGGTCACTTGTATATGAATGGATTTACTCCGACATACACTAGATGGATATTTCACGGGGAAGATCATTTTAGGGAAAACACTTCTACAAACATACACACACATACAAGTGAAATGATGGAGGAGGTTGATGCAGTTGAAGAATTGTTAGACGATGTATGTATGGGGACATTTGTTGATGCTAACATCGGAGAATCCTCTACTTCACAGGGCCCCACAACTGATAATCACGAACAAACAAGCTCCTTCTACCAATTTTGGGAAGATGGTTTACGAGAACTTTATCCAGGCTGCAAGAAATTTACACGAATTGCTTTTATACTGAAGATGCTTCATATAAAGGCGTTCTGCAACATGAGTAACAAGGCGTTTGATATGATGATTGACTTGATAAAGACGGCCCTCCCAGATGGAGAGACATTGCCACGCTCGTATAGAGAAGCAATACAGTTTAGGCGACACTTGGGATTCGGTTACGATAAGATACACGCATGCAAGAATGGTTGTGTGCTTTTTTGGAAAGAACATGCAGACAAAGTGGTATGCCCAAAGTGCAACAATTCAAGATGGATTGATGGCAAAGGCAGAAAAAGTAATATTCCTCAAAAGGTCTTACGGTATTTCCCAATAAAATCGAGGTTACAACGGTTGTTTATGACAAAAGAAATGGCCAAGGAAATGCGGTGGCACAAAGAAGGTCGAGAAGATGATGGCAATACTCTCAGACACCCCGCCGATTCTATTGTATGGAAAGAGTTTGATAAAAGACATGAGTGGTTTGCAAGTGATTCCCGCAACGTGCGGCTTGGCTTAGCAAGTGATGGTTTCAACCCATATGGTAATATGAGTACAACATATAGCATATGGGCAGTAATGTTAACGGTGTACAATCTCCCTCCGTGGATGTGTATGAAGAGTCCAAATTTGATGTTGCCCCTTATTATCCCAGGGCCTTCAGATCCTGGAAAGAATATTGATGTATATTTGCGGCCATTGGTTGATGACTTGAAAGATTTATGGAATGAAGGCATACGCGTGTACGATGCATCAAAGAAAGAGACATTTCAATTGCATGCGACATTACTATGGACTATAAATGATTTTCCTGCATATGGAAAATTATCTGGGTGGTCTACAATTGGAAAGCTTGCATGTCCAGTATGTAATAAGGATACATCGTTCAGGTATTTGAAGTATGGGCATAAGGTGTGCTTCATGTGTCATCGTCGGTGGCTTCCTCAAGAGCATCCATGGCGCAAAAGAGGAGATTTGTTCGATGGTACAGAGGAGCATAGATTGCAACCTGAAGAATTGTCTGAAAGTCAATTGTTGAAACAGCTAAGAGATGCTGAGGGTTTGCAATTTCGAAAAACAAGCGGGAGAAAGAGAAAGAACACAGATGTTGTGTTGAATTGGAACAAGAGAAGTATTTTCTTTGAGTTGCCTTACTGGTCAAACTTGAAACTACGTCATAATTTAGATGTAATGCATATTGAGAAGAACATATGTGAAAGTATCTTAGGTACGTTGATGAATATCGATGGGAAGACCAAGGACACAGTCAAGGCACGAAGAGATTTACAGTTGATGGGTATACGTAAAGAATTGCATGTGCAGCCAAATGGTGAAACTTATAGGATGCCACTTGCGAAGTACACCTTGACAAGAGATGAGAAGAAGAGTTTATGTGAGTGGTTGAAAGGTGTTAAATTTCCTGACGGGTATGCATCTAACATTGGTCGATGTGTGAACAAGCTTCTTGGTAAAATTTCGGGTATGAAAAGCCACGATTGTCATGTCTTCTTACAGCGCTTGCTTCCTGTTGCAATTCGAAATTTCTCTACGTCGGAAATACGAACAACATTGACCGAGTTCAGTACATTTTTTACGCAGTTATGTGCACGGACGTTGAAAGTTGATATCCTAAAACAAATGAAAGTCGACATTGTAACAATTTTATGCAAAATGGAAAAAATATTTCCGCCAGCTTTTTTTGATGTTATGATCCATCTAGCACTTCATTTACCTCGGGAGGCCGAGCTTGCTGGTCCCGTACAAAACCGTTGGATGTATCCGTTCGAAAGAGAACTTGGAAGATATAAGAAGTGGACGCGTAACAAAGCGCGTCCAGAGGGGTCTATTGTCGAGTGTTACTTAGCTGAGGAGAGCTTGACCTTCTGTTCCAGGTACCTTCGGGGGATTGAGACAAGATGGAAGCGTGAACGGAGAAATGTTGACGTTGATGTTGTAGAATTGAGCCAGCGCTTGGATGTGTTCTCCCAACGAGTTCGGCCGTTAGGAGCAGCTAAATTAGTAACACTGGATGCTAATGATTTTGCTAGGGCACGATGGTATGTGCTTACCAATTGTAACGAAACGGCCTCATATTTGGAGTAAGTTTAGTAATGGCCTTTGTGTTTTACTTGTTACGACATGTTATAATTGTAGGGTTGATGATCATTTACCAATACGTTTATTTTTCATGCAGTGAACATTATAATATGATCAAAAGAGAAGGCGGCCGTGACATTGATAAAAAGCATGAAGCTAACTTTGAACGTTGGTTCCATAAACGTTTATACAATAGTGGGCGTACTGCAGCCAATGACTCAAAACACTTATATGATCTTGCATGTGGGCCTGATCGTCATGTTCATTCGTATAGAGGTTGCATCGTGAATGGGGTTAGGTATCACACAAAAGAATGTGCAGAAACTCGTACTACTCAGAACAGTGGTGTTTCTGTTTCAGGTGAGGACGAAACCTCAATAACGGAGTATTATGGTGAGTTAAAAAATATTCTAGAGTTACGTTACCCTGGCCAAAATCTCGTGTACTTGTTTGAGTGTGATTGGTGGGACACTGGGAGTGCAACAGGAGTACGAATGGACCAAGGCTTCACGATTGTGAATACTTCTCGTAAATGGTGTGAATCCGACCCGTTCATCTTAGCATGTCAAGCTTCGCAAGTGTTTTACTTGGATGATCCCAAATTGGGTGGTAATTGGAAAGTGGTGCAGAAGTGGATCAATAGAGACATCTATGATATTCCAACAGTACAAAAGGGAGATAATACAGAAGATGACCAAACACTCAGTGATGACGTATACCAGGAAGGTGAATGTGTTGGGGGTAATATGGTCTTTGTTGATGAAGCGAATGTTGAAGCCTCCACTCAATTACGTAGAGATGATGCGACAATAGCAATTGACGAATTATATATTCAACTTGATGCAAGCATGTTTGCCAACGATAACTTGCCAGACGAGGACCATTATACAAACTTTGATGAGGAAGAGGAGTTATGTAGCGACAACGATATAGACTCTGAACACGAAGAGGACTCTGAACACGAAGAGGACTCTGAACACGAACAATCATCTTCAAGTAACAGTGCTACAGATTCTGAATATGAATCTGATGAAGAAATGTGTTGAACACATAAGCTCAAATTTGGTGTAAGTACAAAGTGTATTAGCATATTTAATGAAATTGATGCTCTCTCTCTCTCTCTCTCTCTCTATATATATATATATATATATATATATATATATATATATATATATATATATATATATATATATATATTGTGGTGTTTTTATTTTTATTTTTTACTAGCATGATTATTGTATGTTTGTCAAAAATATTGAACATGCTATATGGTTATAAATTGACTAATATAATTTTGTGGTTTTTGACTTGTTAGCAGATTGATCATAACAATGACAACAACAAGACGCAAACGTGTTCCAGCAGCACGAGGCCGAGGCCGAGGCCAAGGTCAAGGCCGGGGCCTTATTGACGAGCATGAGAGTCCGACTCTCAATTCTGGGTTTGGTGATACAGATATGCATGTGTCGCCCTCGCCCCCCCTCCTCCTCGAGTCAGTGGATGGGCATCCTTCGCATGAGTCTAATAATCCTATTCACTCAGTGGCAGGATTGGATTCACAGGGAGCCGCCCCTACTGCATCTTGTAAGTTCATGAATTTTATATTTATGAACTGTTATTTTTGTATTATTTTGGTTTGTTATAGACATTTGACAATATACTTTTCCAAATATAACTTACTACGTTACCATGTTTTGCATAACAGCTACCACGTCTGTCAGAAGTGTAAGGGGTAAGGCCAAGTGTAAGAAGTTGAGTGACCATGTACTTAAGCATGGTCCCGTAGTGCTAAACATCCCAAATAGACACCGGGCACCTGTAGGCGAGAATGCATCATGGTTTGCAAGCAAGATTGGGGAGATTATTCGTAACATGTGCGAACTCCATCACGGTGAATGGAAAAAGGTCCCAGCTGAAGAAAAGAGCAAGTTGTTGTTTCATGTTCAGGTATGAATATCAATGTAATGTTTAATAATATGTTTCGTATGGAAAATTAATGTGACACATTTTTTACCATTGTTTTCTTATCTATTATGTATCAGTCAAACTTCGCACTGAATATGGAACGATACGAGCACATCAAAGCTGTTGAAAATAAATTGGGTCGTGCATATGCTAGGCTTCGTTCGAACTTGTATAGGGATCATTACAAGAAATATTTTGACGGCATTGATAAAGACGATGATGAGGGGATTGCCAGGGCTAAGGCTATTGGGAGGGAAAACGTGCCAGCAGGGTATGGTCCTCAACAGTGGAACCTAATATGTGACTCATTTGATGACGGTAAATGGAAGGTAAATATATATTATTATACTGATTAGAATATTCAAATTGATATAATTTGCATGCACTTGAAGACATTTTATGAATAATTGTGTTTTTTTTTTCTTTCCAAATTTCATAGAAAAAGTCTGAACGAAATACCCTAAACAGAAGCAAATTGGAAACAAATCACACAGCTGGGACTTGTTCATTTGTCAATGTCATTTACAAAAAGGTAAGTATCTCGTACCATAATTTAATGAAAGTAACGTTATTTAGTGTAAACTTTGATTATATGTATTATGTGTAGGAACAAGAAACAAAAGTGAAGCCTAATCCTGTTGAACTGTATGAGGTTACCCATACAAGAAAAAAGGATAAACAGTTTGTGAACGACAAATGCAAAAGTCTATATGTAAGTAATTGTTTACGCTCCGATCATTAAGTTGATTAGTGAAGAACATGAATAGTAAACTTGCATGAAGTATATGTTAAACTAAGGCCAACTATGACTTGTGCAGCTTCAAATGCAAGAATTAACAACCAGTGAGGGCTTAGAGGAAGGCAATGTGGAGGGAACAAGTGTGGATGACCGAATGCAAGAAATAGTCACACAAGTACTAGGGGGCCGACGAACTGGGCACGTTAGAGGAATGGGATGCGGTCTTATTCCTACCCCTTTAAGAACTTCATCTCAAGCGTTCACCCAGTTCGACAACCACGATGAGTGTAGGAAAAGACAAGAAGATACTCAAAGCGAGCTTCAACAGACTAGAATTGAACTTCATCAGTACAGAGAGAATTTGCAAGCCAACGTTGAGGAAACGAACAAATTAAAAGCCACTGTTGAGTTCTTAATGTCACGTATTGGAGGGTTAGTGAAACTTTACCTATGCATTAATTTTACAAAAACACACATACTAAGTAATCGTTAAAAAGCTTATTGATCATTATATGAAATTTTATTCTATTAGGTCTGGAGGGAGCTTGCTTGGAGGTGCATCAAGTGAAGCCAACAATTGAGGGAGCTTTGGAATAACTTTATTTAGGATGTACTCTTTGATAGCATGTATTTGTGATATATTTTTTGATACTATGTATTTGGATAGTTGTTGGTACTTTCTATTTGCTAATGTGTATTTGACTATTTGTTGATCGTGATCTGTTTGGTAATGTATATCTGTTGGTACTTTTTATTTGGTTTATATTATATTAAGATATTCGCAAAATTTTTGGTTCAACAACTTTTGAGTTAGTAAATCTCCCTTGACATGGTTATCAAGGTTAAAGAACTTTGAGTAAACAATGCAAGGGAGTAATAATATCTTTCTAAATTTTATTTTTAAGTGTATGCAGGATGACAAGAGTACAAGAAAGTTAAACCGCCCAAGCAGGTTCTCGCTTTAATATATTTCATGAAGAAACACATTTTTAGTATCTCTTTCTCTATCATTTTGGGTTTCATTTTCATTGTCTTTGATATTATATATTGGTTCATTGTGGTAGATTACTCAAATTGCTTATGAGGATGAATTGGCAAGGAAGAGAATGCAGATAAGTACTTTATTTTGGGTTTTGGAATTTTGCTGCCCATGAATTGTAAAACATATATTTAATAGTTTTCTCCCTTGGCAGGTTTGGTTAATGGGGCAGTTCTCACATATTTTTTATGATTTTGATGAGGTTAGTCATTTTGAGTTATGTTTCTTGTGGGCATTTAGATTAGTTTGATTATTTCATATATTAATTGATTCATCAAAGAATGTTGTTGTGTACTTAAACATAAATGCAATGTTTCTTATAGAGGTACTCTACGTGCATTTTATTTGCCCATGCATGGAGTTATGTTTCTCCGGATAAGTTTTCCTGCTGAATTCTTTTAGTGTTGGTTTCTTCATAGTGAACTTTTTTTTTTGGCCTCAATCTTGTTAGGCGCACAATGCTTATCATGGTGTTGGCATTGTCAAATTGATGGGCCGTAGCAGTAGATATATAGCTATGCATGCATCCCTAGCTAGTGGACAAATTGACATATGTTTGATTCATGAGGTACTTATTACTAGCAATTAATTGGATAGTTATCTTTGTGAGCTGTTACTGATTCTACTGATATGCACATCTAAGGTATCTTTTAATTTGCACGGGCCTCATGGTGTTTTGAGTCATCTGAAATACCTGATTGAGACAAAGGGTTCGGCTGTTATTTGTGTCGCAGAGGGAGCACGGCAGGTGAGTTACGTAAGGAATTCATATTTTCGCTTTTGGGTTGAATACTATTAATTGATCAGGAGATTTCAATTGTGCAGTTCTTTTTTGGCTTCATGAAATACTGTGAAAAACTGACTGTGTTCATTTCATTGCATTGCATAGATCTTATAACTTCTTCATTATATTTTTCCCCAAGATGAAGAGTAAAATTCAGTATGTTATTGTTTTTTGATGCAGAATTTTATTCAGAAAACTAATGCTAAAGATGCGTCTGGGAACATTGTATTTGGAGATTTCGGTGTCCACATTCAACAAGAGGTTGGTGGTTGTATTTTGACTAATTTCATGTGGTCTTCATCTCTCCATGACTCTTGAGACAAGTTAAGTGGGTTGATAAATAATGAGCTGACTAAAAGTCTAATTTTTAACATCATTGATATGTGTTGCATGGATAAGAATGGACTGCACTTTGGCGTTTTAGTTGTCATTTGTCAGAGTTACAAATATGATATATTTTAAGCCATCAAGATCTTACTCTATTAGTGACTCTTTTTGCTAAGACTAGTCAGTTGCTTTTTTGATGTTCTTTGTGTGAATTGAGAATCACTTGAACTGGAAATCATTAGAAAACGTACTGATGCTGCGATCGATCGCACTTGGGAGTGCGATCGATCCCAAAATTTCGAAAACCTACTGATGCTGCGATCGATCGCACTCAAGTGCGATCGATCGCAGCGTCAGTAGGTTTTCAGAAAATTGCGATCGATCTCACTCCAAGTGCGATCGATCTCCAAATTTTGAAAACCTACTGATGCTGCGATCGATCGCACTTGGAGTGCGATCGATCGCAGCATCAGTAGGTTTTCGGAAAATTGCGATCGATCTCAGTCCAAGTGCGATCGATCTCCAAATTTTGAAAACCTACTGATGATGCGATCGATCGCACACAAGTGTGCGATCGATCGCAGTTTTTTTTTTTTTTTTTTTAAGGACCATTAGGGTCGACAATTGTCGACCCTAATGGTCAACTAATCAGCGTCTACTTCAAAGTGGACGCTGATAGTCAATTTTTTTTTAATATTTTTGGACCATTAGCGTCCACAACTGTGGACGCTAATGGTCAACTATTAGCGTCGACTAATTCTTTTGTGTACATCATCTTTAGAGTCAAACACATGTATCTTTTAGGGTCGATAAAGTGGACGCTAAAAGTCATCATTAGGGTCGACTCTAAGTGGACGCTGATAGTTAGTTTTTTTTTAATTTTTTAGGACCATTAGCGTCCACAAAAGTGGACGCTAATGGTTTAACTATCAGCGTCCACTTTTATTTGGACGCTAATAGTTATTATTATTATTTTTTTAAAAGGGATATTAGGGTCCATAAAGTCGACGCTAATGGTTAACTAAAAGTGGACGCTATTGCTTGACTATTAGGGTCGACTTTCGCTCCCGTTTACATCATCTTTAGGGTCCAAACATTGCGACTTTTAGGGGCGATAAAGTGGACGCTAAAAGTGATCATTAGGGTCGACTTTTAAGTGGACCCTGATGATCAGACGTTTGATCATTAGGGTCGGACTATTAGGGTCGACACTTTTAGGGTCGAAAAGTGGACGCTGTTGCCAACAGCGTCCACTTTAGGGTCTTTAGGGGCGACTTAAAGTCGCCCCTAAAGAGCTAATTTCTTGTAGTGACTTCAAGTCGAATAGCCAACGTACTAGTCTAAACAATACATTCTCTAACGAAATATTTTGTTTTACGTATATTTATTTATTTAATTTCTCCATAACATAATTATTCATTTATCATATGGACACGACCGTATCACAAAAATGTTGTTATTCAAATATCAGGTTACACGTATTACTCGTATGTCTATCTCTGTATTTCCCATCCACAAACTCATTTCTATAATTATCACCCACAAAATATATAAAGTTATATGTCTATTTTTTTTCTTTTCTGTTTTTTCTAAGCATCTCACAGGGTTTCTGATGTGGAGAATTTTATATAAAATGGTTGGAACCATATATGGGCAGGGTTTGATCAGGTGGGCCTAGGGCAAATATGCCTCGAGAGAACGAAGGTGAGGCGTTCACACGTGCGACCTCGCGGGATGGGCTCCCTGGGAGTGAGTGCAGATCACTCAAAGTTCGAAGAAAACAAGAAAACGAAGACACGTGGCAATCGCTAAGACTTTTGGCAGTGTGATCGTCCTCGTCTATCACGCCCAAAACCACAAATGAAACATCACACTCTATGTGCTACCTGGGACCCTCACACCCTCGATAATATCAGGTTGTAAACCAGAAAGATGCCCTCTACTTCTCATCATGCACCATAAATTGTTGATGCTATTTTTTTTTTTTTTTTGGATTTTGATTATAGTAATTTAAGTAGAAAATATGAAATATTTTATACAAAACTTACATGTTTAAATAAGCAGTTGGGTAGCTCACAATTTACATTAATTAATTAATTAAGATCTTCATAGTAATTAGAACAAATAGTTATAGTAGATCTTTAACGAAATTATTAATAAAAGAAAAAGGTTTCAAAACTTCAGTTAGAATGCGTTAAAGGGAATTGATATGATTGGCATTTGGCAGCCACTTGTTGTCATGAGATTCCAGTTGCATGCATGGTGCTTCAAACCAATCCAGTGCCTTCGGGAACGAGAAAGATGATTTGTTATATAATTATCAATTTCCACCATTTACTCCACTGTAATTACCAAACAAAAATATGCTATTTGTTAGCGATAAATAACAAACTGTAAGAATTTATAATGCGAAAATGATAAAGCGGAATAATAAGATAGAGATGACACAGATATACAAACTACTGTAAGTCAAAATTAATGCATAACTCAAATAATTAGCACACTTTTTTATAATTTTTTTTTTTTATGAGTACTTTTTTTTATAATTTTATGTCAATTTATATTATGGTACCACATTATAATTAATTTCACCGGTGAAATTAATTATAATTGAATAAATGCTAATGATTTTACTTTAGGAAAATATTTTCGAGGGAACATGTAAAAAAACAAGGAAATATTATTATTATTATTTTTTTAAAAAAATAATAAATAATAAATAATAAATAAAAACTAAGGCATGAGCACCCTTTTAGATGCCTAAAAGTCACACTTATTTTTACATGGTCAGTAAATTTTACTTGAATTAAATATGAAATTAGCAAAATAGAATTGAAGGATACGAACAACGGTTTAATTAAATTGAGTTGAATTAAGGTTTAGCTATATATATAATCTTACACTTATACATTGACACAACCTTAAACACGAACCCAATACAAAGTACAAAGTAAGGTCATTTAATTAAATAAGTCAATTAAATTGACTTATCTAGCATTATAGCCATGACTCAATATACAAAACTCCACGCACAAATACGAATTATATATTGTCAATAATCATCATGATATCATCATCGGAATGAGCCCAAAACACTTAGCTGTAAATTCAGAGAACTTACAAAACCATCTTTAATCCAGATCCCTCCAAGTAAGTCTTACAGCGTCGCACCTCTCTCTCTCTCTCTCTCTCTCTCGTCATCTTCTATGAATGGCCTGACAGTGACAAATTAAACTCAACACCTCTGCTTTTCTTCCGCCTTCCTCCTGATCTCAATGTTCTTCCTACTTTTATAACTTCATTTTCTTCTGCAAGTTTCCAAAGAGTATTCACGTGGGTTTCACTAAATATCTTCAGCAATACGTGAGACAGCGAAAGAGAGAGGCAAAGAAGCTCAAGAAACAAAGAATAGAGAGATGGGGAGAGTGAAGCTTCAGATTAAGAGGATTGAGAACACAACAAATAGGCAGGTCACTTTCTCAAAAAGGAGAAACGGACTTATCAAAAAAGCTTATGAACTTTCTGTTCTCTGCGATGTTGATGTAGCTCTCATCATGTTTTCCCCATCAGGAAGACTCTGTCACTTTTCAGGAAACAAGAGGTCTGCTTATTATAATTGGCTAATAATCTCATTAACTTTCTCTTCTCTGTCATGTTGCTTTCTCTCTAAATTTTATTTTTCTACCATCAAATATATATCTCTGTGATGTTGCTTTCTCTGTTGTGTCCTCTTAGGTATGTGTAATCTAAATTATATTATATATTCATCCACTCAGTTTAACTAAAACGATATGTTTTCTTTTTCTTTTTTTTTTGAGTAATGCTATAAGTCTCTCTTATATCACTCTCGAGTCCCTTCAAGAATGATGTAGCTTTTAAAATTACCATCAGGCTTGTGATTAATCACTATTGAATTTTGATCGAATAGTAATTTTAAAAGCCACTTTATTTTTGGAAGAACACAATTAGAGTAATACAATAGAAACTTATAGAATTACTCGTTTTTTGTTTGCTGAAGCATTGAAGAGATTTTGAAACGGTATGTTAATCATCCTGAGAATGAGCGAGGAAGGTAAGGAGATGTTGCATGATTCTCATAGTTTAAACTCACTAAAACTATATATGCCCTGTTGGTGTTAATTAATGGTGATTTTTTTTTTTCCCTTTTCTGGAATTCTTCGATGGTTCTTTTCACTTTCCATGCAATTTCAAAGGCTGCACAACCAAGAGGTAACCACTCTCTAAATATGCCCAGAAGAAGAAAATACAATATAAACCTCAACATATTGTTTTAAGTTTAAGAATTTTTTTTATAAAAAAATTGCAGTATCTCCGAAGGGTTCTTGGTAAGCTAAAGGGTGAAGCAGATCGAACCTATCAAGAAGCCAGGTTTGCCTTTTCCAAGGACCTCTGACTTCTGAGTTTATTCTTGATGATTTTGTTCCCTAGTACTGCTGATATTGATGTTAGGGTAATTTATTTTTAACCTACTTTAAATTGTTACTGCTGTCCTGTGAATTAAGCAGCCCAGCGAGTAGTAATTCTCAACTCGAGGTAATTTTCGTTGAGTAAATAATTGGTTGTCATCATCATTCTTCACTGTTAAGAACAATTATACTCGGACATGCAGGAGATTCAACAAGAAATCCTTAGCTGTAAATCCCAGTTGGAAGATATGGAGAACCGACTAAGGTATATATATATATATATATATCCACTTATTTTCATCTGCCAATGAATGTAAAACCCTAATTTCTGTAGTTGTAGATCATTAATGTTATCTTCTTTTTGGTAGAATATTTGAAGGAGATCCTTTGGAAATCACGACATTGTACGAGGCTGAGGTTCGGGAGCAAACCCTTAAAGAAACTTTGAGACGTGTGCATATGCGCAAGGTATTATAAGATCCCACTACCCATTGCTTATATTTTTCTTCCATCTACCTCTGATTTATATCCTATAACTTCTGAGAAATTATGGAACAGCAAGTTTTGGAGGAAAGGTTCAGTTCTTCAGGAGCACCGCCGACTTCAGAGGTATGTACATAACTCAAATCATCGTGGCATAAATAAGGGAAAAAGATGGAAAAGAACATGCAAAGAGATCTCGATTTACACAACGTGAAATAAAACCGACATATTTTGCATATAACTAGGAGTTAAAAACCATGTGACAGGTCGATCGGTAGCTTCAAAGAAATTTTAAAGTGGTTTGACATGCACTAAAATAAGAGTTTGACTCCCAATCCAAATGGAAATATTTAATCTTATTAGATTAGTTGTTTTGAGTTTCACTGATGCCCTAATAAGGTTAGGTCAGATTATGATTCAGTTATACGCTTACAATTTTTACCATCTAGATCAATTTTATACGGCTCTTATCAGGCAAGTATTATTATAATCACACCGGCCTAACTAGAATTTATAACTATAGTTAATCTTTTCAACTTGCCTTTTTCAATTTCTTTTTTTAAAAAAAAAAAAAAAAAAAAAAAAAAACCTAGGAGTGAAAAATCTATGTAATTTTCGTGCTAATGTGATTAGGTGCAAACGCCTTCAACGCTGGATTGGCTTCCTGAAAAAGACCCACAAGTCCAGATCCTGAATTTTTTGGATTCGAATGGCCTTCTTCCGCTGAGGTGCTTGCATGTATATATTGGATTTGGCAACAAAATCTTATTAAATTGCTTCAATATGATCTCCTGTTGCATATACAAAACCTCACCCCTTCGTTTTTTCAGAGGTCAGCCGCAACACGTCGTTGAAATCTTACCGCCACCTCCGACGCTTCTTCAACACCGACAAAATATGAATCGTGATGAACAAATCAGCCCGAGAAGTAGTGGTCTGCTGGTGGATGACAATAATGTGCACCGTCCTGATTTCGGGCAAGTTATTGACGTCAACTTGTCATCGTGGACTGAAATTTATCCGACAGGTACTTAATTTGCATGCAATAACATTGAGAGAAAATATATATAATTGCCATGACAACTTCATTGTATCATGAATGATGTAAGCATATCTTCACTGATAATGAGAACCAAGAGAGGTAAACAATGGGGAAAAGTGAGAAAGGGTAGGCCAGGGATTGGGGATTTTTTTAAAGACTAGACCAAAAAAACATTGCTAGGTCTTTCATTAAGAGAAATGCTAAACATCCCAAATTTTTATTCCAAAATAATAAATCTCATAAGATGATGATACATCATTTAAAAACTAACTTTTGAAAAGAAAATTTGAGATGTGTAACACTTCTCATTTATTAATACAAGTCTCAAATGAAGATTTCAAACAAACAAAAAAAAAGTCTCAGATTATATACATGAGAATACAACGTTGATTTGTTTGGGGAAAAACTTATGTTTTGCGCGAAGTCATTCGTTGTTGGGCAAATCTTCCTTTTCTAGCCGGTGTCAACAATTGGGTAGATGGAGTTGCTTTGTGGGGTGTTGATTTGTTGCCTTGTATATATGTCGGTGGTGGGGCAATGCACAGGATTTGTCTTCAACATACCCCCTCAAGCTGAACTCACCGAAGAGAAGAGAACTTGGTAGAGACGCGGCATGGTGAGGATATTAACGGGTTGATCACGATCAAAAATAAACTTGACATGTAGATCACCACGAGCAACCTTTTGCTGACAAAATGAATATCTATGGCAGCATGCTTTGTGCGAGCATGAAACATAGGATTAACAGGAAAGATTAGTAGAACCAATATTATCACACCAAAGCACCAGAAAGATTAGGAAAAAAATCCCAAGTTCATTGATAAAAATTTTGCAACCAAAGTAACTTAGTGATATTAGCTAGAGCTTTGTACTCGGCTTCCGTGCTAGATCTTGCAACAGTAGAGGACTACGTTTTAGAGCTCCATGAAATCAGGTTGGGGCCAAGAAAGATAAGATAACCACTAATAGATCAACCATCATCCGGACATCTTACCCAATTGGCATCTAAAAAATGCATGTACGTAATGGCATAGAATTGGATTTGCAAATAAGAAAACCAAAAATGCGAAGTTTGCTTAAGAGACCGACGAATGCATTTGACAACAATCCAATGGGAACTATAGGACAGTTCATGAATTGACATTCTTTGTTGATTACAAATGAGATATCAGGCGAGTGAAGGTGAGTGATCTCTGATACAAGGTAGGATCATCAATGGTGCCACCATCGAAGTGGGAGAGATTATGAGCAAAGGCCATGGGCAAAGAAATTGGCTTACCTTCCATCATATTGGTGCGCTTACATTGATAGTCATTTTGGACACCCGGCTTGCAACATGCGGGTATTAAAAATCATAACCGAGACTCGGCTATAGTAAACAAAACCCACCGGGTCTCGGTTTTTGCAAGGCAGGCGTTGACGGGGCGGGTAATGCGGGTTTGGCGGAGCGGGGCGGGTATTATTTGCTTGGCATTTTTGTAAGAAAGAGGTGGGAGAGATAGATCGACACAAAGAGAGAGAGAGAGAGAATGAAAGAGATTCAGAGAGAGAGAGAAACCTAGAGGCTAGATGTGGCTGATCGTTGCTCTGAAAGTGAAGGCTGACTGGTTGAGTGAAGGAGTGACCATAGAAGAGGAGGCTGAGTGGCGGCAAGGTTAGACAGTGAAGAAAAAAAAAAAAGAAGAAGAAAGTGAAGTGTTGAGGGGCTTAGGGTTTTTTAGGTTTTAGGGTTAAAAGGTGCGGGTCCGTTCGGGTACCCAGGTTGTTAAAAAATTGTACCTGCTACCTGTCCCTCCACGCACGAGTAATCAAATATCCAACCCGGATCCGTGATTTTAACACTAAAATCCAGTCTTCGCAGAGTGAGGCGAGGCAGATGGGTTGGGTATTGTGGGTTTGGGTGAGTTTTGCCCACCCCTACATAGATCAATGTAGCGCTATTGAGACAACAAGACAACTAGAAAGATGACGAGTTGCAATGCCAAGAAAAAAAATTAAGGTGGTGTCCTTAATTGTGAAGTCAACTTACAAGCCCAAAATGAGTTAATCAGTGGTAGTGGGAGACGACGAAGCAAAAATAATATCATCAACATAAATAAATAAGAACATAGTTTTGAACCTTATCATTGGGGAAACGCTAAAGAATACTAAAAATGGTTATTGGGAGCTTTAATGTAATTTTGACTAATCGTTTTGGGGTAATAGTATATGTATGGACAATGCTTCCCTAAGTAACGACAAATGGTATCAAAGTCAACCTAGTAACATTGGCATTAGGGCACTACAGCTTGATGTGACCTCTAACGGAAATGTTAGAAATTTGACAGGTAGAGGTAGTGGCCAGCACTCCAAAAAGTTAAATCTTACATTAGATGAGTCAATTGTGCATGCATTTTACAAGTATTAAATCTCGCATTAGCTTCTTATTAGGTGAGACAAGCGATATAAATTATTCTTGAAAGCTTTCATTATGACTTTGACTATTCCTTTTAAAATAACAGTATAGATATGACTAGTTTCCGTAAGTCATGATAAATGGTAGTAAAACTAACCTAGCTAGTAACATTATGTGACATATGGCACTTTGCCTAACAAAGACATGAGAGATTTGAATAGGGGAGATTGTTGCACTTCGGAAAATCAAGTCCTACAATAATTAGGTGGGTGAATAGATTATAAAAGTGTGGTGTATGGGTGCTTAAGTTTAATTATAACTTTGACTAGTCATTTTGGAATGATAACACATATTTTGCTAGTGCTCGATGTCCTTGGATCGTGATATATATTTAAAGAGTTTCATTTGAAATGCTTTGAAAGAGACATTTTGAACAATGGTCTTCCCAATAGTTGCATCTAAATCGTGTTGGAAGTAAAGGTATGAACGGGCTTTAAACAGACACTCTTCACATGACACCCACAAAGTAAAGTCCCAAATGAGGTAGCTAGATTGTGAAGGTTTTGATTGGATGCTAAGTTCTTTATTAATTCTTTAATAGTGAAACTAGGTTATACAAAAGTGACTCTAGGAGCTCGAAGAGTAACTTTAACTAGTACTTTCAGAGTAATTATATAAATGTGGCTAACACTCTCCTTAAGTCTTGACATCCAAATGTTTTTCGTTTGAAATAATGCTTTGAAATTGACATTTGAACAATGGTCTTCTTTATTGCTACATGTAAAGCGTGTTAATATAATTAGAAACGACGTACTTAGAAATGACGTACGTTGGAATGGGCTTTAAATAGATACTCTTGGTATGGCACCCGGAAAGTTAAAGCTCATATATGTAGACATTGATCGAGTGCTAAGTCTCATTTTGATTTCTTAGGTGAAATTTGATTATATAAGTGAACTCTAGCAAACTTCTATCGTAACTTTGATTAGTTCTTTTAGGGAATATATAACATAGTGGCTAGCACTTTTCTCAAATCATAGCACTCCGGCCATCTCTTATTTTGCCTTCTTATATATGTTAGTGAATAAACTTCTAATCATTCAGCACTGATAGACTAGTGAAGTGACCAATAATTTGTTACCAGCCGCAAAACAACTATATATATGTTTCACAATTATCTGCTAATCATAAGTTGATATAATAGAATTTTTCATTTTTCATTTTTAATGATGGGTTTTGACATTTTGGTGAATATATGTGGCAGGGAATGACAACTTCCCAAGTGCACAGCCTAGAGGCCAAGCACTCCTTGAACTATATCTATCTCATATCACACCATCAACTATCTTGACACCCGATCAACATCAAAAATGATAAATGTTCTATCTTTATTTATAGTTTTAGCACCACCTTTGATGTTGGTACTGATCATGCTCCCTGTTGCCTTGTTCAAATAATTGTAAGGTGTTTAATTAGTATACATCTATCATTAATGTTTTGTTTACTTTTTATTGTTTGGAACGTACTTTGGATGTTTTTGGCCAGACTTTTTTGGTTTGAAACGAAAACCCATTTTTGTCATTTAGTTCAATAACATGGTAAGCTATAAATGAAGCCTATCCCATATCATTTGTATAACTTTTATCTTAACCACGTACTGTTGTCTCTTGTGTAATGTTACTTTTCACTTTAAAGTATTTTAAATGATTTATGCCAGTCACTTAAAATACGTTATATTAGTTTATATAAAATGAGTATAAAAAATATTATTATTCTATATCAAATGACACGATCTAATATGACACTCGCTCACTAACAGAAAAAAGGCCAATGGCAACATTCAAACAGTCGCGGTTGTAAACAACTGGCCACTGCATGCAATGCGAGTGATGCAACGATGGTCAAGCATAGAACGCCGCCATATTAATTAAATTTATAACAGTATTCTAGAGAAAAGTACCACAATTAGGAAAAATAATAAGGGTTTAGGAGAAGGTTTTGTCAGAAAGATGTTAAAATGGAATCAAAATGAATTACAACTTATTCTTCAAAGTACTGATATATTTGATTAGTTATTGCACTTACAAAATGTTAAAAAAGGAAGAAATATATATTTTTGGAACAAGTGGCTCATATTCTACTACTGGCCCATTGTGTGTAATTAGTTTATGTGGGCCTGGAGACAAATAAGTTGTGGGGGATATTTTGAGATTTTTCAAAATGCTTACAATTAGGGTTTTCCTATAAATATGTTATGTTGTAATCTTAAATCATTGAATAGTAAAATATAGCGGCACTCTCTCCTTTAGATGTAGGCACATTACCGCACCACGTAAATCTGTGTCTTGAGTCTTTCTTGATCTCTCTCTTCGATTTTATATTATTCATCATTGTTGTGCACGGTATATATATATATATATATATATATATATAACTTTTTGTTTTCACTAAAAGGAAAATGTAGAGAAATTCTTGGAAATGAATATTTAAATAAAATAGTAAAAACTAATTAATTAATTAATGAGTCGGATATAGGTGCATGACGTCACTTTTACCAAAGCCAAATTCCTTTTCGACGTCGATTTTAGAGCATGTTGGAACATGACGTCTCTCACTATCTTTCGTTTCCCTATCCCTTGTTCTTCACCACAATCCAATTACGTACAAGGGTGTTTGGTGTTCGTTGGTATCTAAAATGATGTTGTGCTCAAGCAGCCATAACTTCTGGATTTGTTTAGATTGTTAAATGAAATATGAAAAGCTCAAATTTTAAAATATGAGAATCTCATGTTTTAAAAAATTTAAGAGAATCTCAATCCATCTTTTTATGAGTTTTAAAGGGATCGGAGTTCACTATATGCGGTGTCACATTACACTACAAAAAAATAGATGTTTTTTGACGTGGCAAACAGTAACTTATGTTTGCCACGTCAAAAACTTTTGACGTGTCTAAGCAGACACGTCAAAAAATATATTGTTGACGTGTCTTATTTTAACACGTCAAAAAGTTTTGACGTGTTAAACTAACACGTCAAAAGTTTTTGACGTGTCAATTCCACACGTCAAAACCTTTTGACGTGTCAAATTAACACGTCAAAAACTTTTGACGTGTTAGTTTAACACGTCAAAAAGTTTTGACCTGTCAAATTAACACGTCAAAAGTTTTTGACGTGTCAATTCCACACGTCAAAAACTTTTTTTAATAAAAAAAAAATGTAACATTAATTTTGATCTAAACAAATATGCATTAAAAAACAATTAATGTTAATTGGCATAAAAAATTAGTTTTTATTGTCATTAGTATAAATTATGGTTTATTATCATTAGTATAAATTATAATTTTTATTGTGATATATATATATATATATATATATATATATATATATATATATATATATATATCACATGCATGCCAATTAATATATAAATATATGCATGCATAAGATAATATATATATTTATTATAAGTTTTTGACGTGCCACACACGGCACGTCAAAAACTTTTGACGTGTCATGCATGGCACGTCAAAATGTTTTGACGTGTCAAGCATGACACGTCAAAAAAATATTAATTTTATATATATATATATATATATATATATATATATCAAAACTAATTTTAATTTTGATATAAAAAAATATGTATTAAAAAACAATTAATGTTAATTGGCATAAAAAAATTAATTTTGATTGGATAGGAAAATTATAGTTTATCATACTAGTATAAATTACTTGGTATATATATATATATCATGCATGCATAAATTGATCAGTCTAGTAATATTAATATGATAGCTAGTCATATTAATTTTGTAAAAATATATAAAACATACTTGATACATTTATTTTATAAGACCCGCAAATCTCATATGAACTCGACAAACACAACATATGTGGTCGGTTAGTTGATACATCTAATTATCTATACATCTAGAATATTAATTAATTTATTCTCTAATTAATTTTAATTGGATAGAGTAAATATATGATAGAGTAAATATAATTTTAATAAAATTTAAATAAATAAAATTTATAATAATTTAAATAAGATTATATATATATATATATATATATATATATATATATATATATTATAAGTTTTTGACGTGCCACACATGGCACGTCAAAAATATTATATATTTATAATATTTTTATAATATATTATAAATTCATTATATTATATAATTAAAAATATAATAATTTATCATATTATTTTTGTTTTATTATAATTATATATGAAATTATATATATATATATATATTAAATCAGAAATATACATATATAAATAAAATATATTTTTTATTAGTCTTTTGACAAAAGGCTAATAAAAGTTATTATTTTAAATTCTTTTAATTATATATATCACACATATAAACGATATTATATATATATATATATATATATATATATAGATAGAGTTTTTGACGTGCTGGGTTTTGGCACGTCAGATATATAGAGATAGATTTTTTGACGTGCTGGGTTTTGGCACGTCAGATATATAGAGATAGATTTTTTGACGTGCTGGGTTTTGGCACGTCAGAAATTTCTGACGTGCCAAAACCCAGCACGTAAAAAATTATTACTGTTTCAATTTTTTTTTTTTTTTTTAAATCTGGTTTATTTTTGACGTGTAACTTTTAGCACGTCAAAAAATTTTGACGTGCTAAATGTTAGCACGTCACTAAAAAAAAAGCGGGATTTTTAACTTTTTTCCCTCTTTTTCCTATCTTCTTTCCCTCTTTTTTTCCCTTTATCATTCTTTTATATATTTGGTCTTTTTTCTCTCATTTCCAGACTCAAGTCTCTCTCTCTCTCTCTCTCAATCTCCCTAGCTTCTCTCTGCAGCCGGCCAGCTCCCTCCAGAGGGAAGAAGAAAAAGAAGAAAAATAAAAGGAGAAGAGAAGTAGATCTGCAAAAAAAAAAAAAAAAAAAAGGAAAAGAGAAGAAGAAGAATAGAAGATAAGAAGATTTTTTGGGTTTGGGTTTTTGATTTTTCAGGTTAATTTTTAGATTTGGTTTTTGATTTTTGAAGATTTTTTGGTTTTGAGTTTTTGAAAATGAAGGAAAGAAGAGAGAGTAAGAAAATGGAGAAAAGAAGACGGGGCAGTAACGAAAATGGAAAATGGAGAAAAGAAGAAAGAAGAGAGAGAGTAAGAAAATGGAGAAAAGAAGAGAGGGAGAGAGTTGGGGGGGGGGAGGGGGGGCAGTAACGAAAATGGAAAATGGAGAAAAGAAGAAAGAAGAAAGAAGAGAGAGAGTAAGAAAATGGAGAAAAGAAGAGAGGGAGAGAGCTGGGGGGTAACGAAAATGGGTGGGGGGGGGGAGTAACCAAAATGGAGAAAAGATAAAAGAAGAGAGGAGAGAGCTGGGGGAGGGGGGGGGGAGAGAACTGACCATATAATTTTAATTGAAAAATAATTTAAATTAATAAATTTTTTAATTAAAAAAAAATTTAATTAAAATATTTTTTTAATGGTCAAAAACTCCTGGTCAAAAATTATCACCATTTTTGTAGTGTTATTTCTCAGCTTAGAGTGTCCTTGGTAGTTGGTTCTATTTATAGTTTCCTCCCCCATTTAAGAAGAGTTTCCTTCATAATTACATCTGGTCGTCCAAATTATAGCAAAACCTGCCTTTCCAACTCACTGTTTTTCTCTCCTAACACATGCAGGCTCATTCGAATAGCCTCAATCTCATTTGAACAAGGTTATCTCTTACCCTTCATGAAATCCTCACTCGGGACTTTTGACTTGACACGTGGCATAATATGGCATTGGACGCAGCATGCTGGCATGGCATTTGGCGCAACACGTAGCATCAAACATGGTTTTGCTAGTGTGGCATGGTAAATCTGAAAAAAGAAATGCAAGGGGTCAATAAGTTCCTTAAATTTGGCTCATATTCTCTTACAATCAACCATTGGATTTGTGGGGTCCACCATTGACTTATGTGAAATTTACATAAGTTTACAAATTCAATGGTTGATTGTAAGAGAATATGAGCAAAATATGAAAAACTTATTGACCCCTAACATTTCTCATTTGAAAATTGGTTGTGCTAACATGGCAAGCTTGTTCGATCGAGAAATTTATTTTTTTTAATTTTAAAATTTTCAATCTATTTTATTTACATTTTCTTGTATCTTTTATTTATTCTTGGTATTACAATTACTTCATTAACGATGTAATTGAGGGGGAAGTAAACCTGTAGTTTTGCAGGTTAAGTGAGCAAATAGTTGATACTTTGATAAAACATTACCAAAAGAGAATTTAATTGAGAGAAGCAGCACATTAAAGGGGGGATTAATGTCATTGTTCATGAACTCTCACAGCACTGTTACTTAAATGTAATATCCTCAACTCTAGTTTAGTTCTAATCATGTTTAGTTAACTTAAGCCAAATGTGATGTCAGACGTATTGCTTAGAATTTGTCCGTTTGAATGTTAAAACGATTGTATGTTTTGCTGGGACAAGAGAGAAACAATGAGACAACAACTACCTTAACTTCCCCTGTTTTGCCTCTCTTTTTTTTTTTCCCCTGCAGAAAATTATAGCAAGTTTCTTTGTTTTCATTAGGCCTGATTTACTTTAGTTTTCCTAGTCTTTCTTGTGTGCTATACTTTCTGGAATATCCAGCCAACACTATCCAGATATTATCTTTGTTATCACTTGATGTTTTTAGTTTGACTTTGATATTTATCTATTGCGATATGATTATTGGATATCTTGTTTTTTATAAGTGAAAAGTCTTCTGTTGTATGCTCTCTGATGAAAGTACAATGTTCTCCTGTATTTTCATTTCTTCCAAATGTGAATAAGGTGACGTGTCATAGAATTAATTACTAATTAATTTTTCTCGAAGTGTTACAAAACATGGAAGATGAGAGAATGTGTATACCTAGCTTTGAGGGTAGTGAGATATTTTTATAGGAGAAGCTCCTTGTCCAATATGGTAGGGTTGATACAATGAAGTGTGATTTTCCTTATAGGTTGCCTTAATGACCGTTTGGGGATTGAAGAGGTCAAGAGGGTGTATAATTTTCTTGTGGAGAAGATTGTAAGAACTACTTTGATTAAACTTCTGTGAAGGTAATTATATGATTTGATGGCGTGATCATCTTACATGTAAAGGTTGCTTAGTGGAATTCACCTATAATTTATATCCCCCAAAAGGCACCATTTTTGAACGAAGAAGAAAGGAAAATGAGTGTTAACATCTCACTGGGTAAAAGCACTAGGACAACAAAAAACACAAAATGAGGTCAACTGCGGGTATTAAAATATTTCTTTACACAAAAGGAATAGATCAACTACGGGTAGTAAAATCATTACTTTATAAGGCGCTGTCCACATCAGAAAGAGCTCAGCCTCTGCTCTGTCAACTCTCTGTATCAACTACGCATGCTTAAATTAAGGAAGGGCTTTTCTTCTGGAAGAACAAAACGAACTTCATCATACGGCATCGTGTGAATAATGTAAACATTAACAATTGACATTTAGTCCGTCCAAGCTACTGACCAAACCCTGATTTGGTGATAACTACAATAAGGGCCATTCTTCTTTTTGGCTTAGAATTTGTTTATCTGAATGTTAAAACGATTGTATGTATTGCTTGGACAAGAACTTTTAAAACAATCAGATAACAACTACTTTTAACTCCCCTGTTTTGCCTCTGTTTTTTTTTTTATTGTTTTCTGCAGAAAAAGTACAGCAAGTCTCTTTATTTCGTTAGGCCTGATTTGCTTTAGTTTTCTGGCTACCCATTGGAAGAATAATTGATATAAATTGAGTTTCAACCTCTCCTGATCATGATGGGGCCCGAAACACAGACAGACGGTCACACATGCATGAGACTTGTGTGTTTCGAAGTCAGGGTCGACACTCACACGCATGGCGGCTAGACTTGGCCTGTACTCATGGAGATTGTTTCTTTAGATTTGGATCGAGGATAGAGAAAACAAGTCAAGTGGATACTGTTCAGAGATTGAAAGCTTAAAGGTTGAGATTAAAAGAGATGGTTGCTTGGAGTAATTAGATTTAGAGTAGGGAAAAACTGGGAACCTGCTCAAAGATTGAAAGCTTCAGGATGGAATCATGGAAATAAGAAATTGTGGAAGTCGGATATATACTTCATTTTCAGTCCCTTCCATTGACATGTTACACTTGAAGAAGCAAAGTCATCATCAGTAGGATTTCTTACACTTGTTTAGGTTGAACTTTAAAGTTGGGAATCACACAATAACTATTTTGTGAGCAGTCTATTTTTTCTTGTCAAATACTGTACTTGGTAAAAGCAAGAAATTTCATCAATGACATTGACAGCTGATTAGTCTGTTAACTTTTATGGTTTTGCCCATCTGTTTAGTCAGCGTTCTTCCAAGTTTATATTGACTCGAATAAAATTTGAATAGAAGACTCAAAGAAAGCAACTTTCTAACATCTTCCTCCTGCAAAGACATAATATTTGCACCAACATATATTATGTTGTTTTGCTTGTGAATTTGCTCCTTCCATCAGTTTTTTAATACAATTTTTTTTTTTTTTTTTTAATATTCAGTCAAAGTTCAAGAATTGAACCCTGCTTCCACTTGAGAAAATCTTAAAAGAAAGCAGTTGGTGGATTGTTATAAATCCACATCGTTTGTGTTCCATCCTGTTCAAAATTCAAAACCAAGATACATGGGTTTCCCTTCCCATCTAATGCTTCAGTCTACCACCTCATTATTTGTCCTGATATTTTTCAAATGCATATTCCTTGGAGTAAGTATTGCTTCAGACAAGGAAGCCTTAATCTCATTCAAGTCTGGCATAAGTCTAGAGCCTCCCAACCCCGTCTTCTTGGGACCAAAACTCATCCCCATGCAATTGGACTGGAGTTGTCTGCAACAAGCCAGCCAACAAAGTGGTTGGCCTTCATTTTCAGGTTTTGGACTTAAAGGGTCCATCACCCCTCGTATTGGCAATCTCTCCTTCCTCCTTTCCCTTCAACTCCAAAATAACCAATTTACAGTAAAGCTTCCTACTCAAATTGTCAATCTTTTCCGTTTGAGAGTTCTGAACATGAGCTTCAACAGCATAGAAGGTGGGCTACCGTCAAATATAAGCCAATTGACCAAACTCCAGATTCTCGACTTGATGGCAAACAAGATTACCGGGAGAGTTCCAGAAGAGCTTAGCTACTTGAAAAAGCTCCAAGTCTTGAATTTGAGAGGAAACCATCTATATGGTGCAATTCCGCCAGCCATAGGTAACCTTTGCTCGCTCACCAATTTAAATTTGGGCACCAACAATCTTAGTGGCATGATACCCAGTAACTTTGGCCGCCTTCAAAATTTGAAGATGCTGGATCTCACCATCAACAATTTGGCTGGCACCATTCCTCCATCAATATACAATGTATCCTCTTTGGTTTCTTTGGTCTTATCTTCAAACCATCTTTGGGGTGAAATTCCCGGAGATATTGGGATTAAACTCCCAAATCTTTTAGATTTGAGATGCTGCTGTAATAAACTCATAGGAAAAATTCCATGGTCTTTGCACAATGTCACCAATATAGAAAACATCCGCTTGGGAATCAACCTTCTAGAAGGAACAGTACCGCCAGGCCTGGGAAATCTCCTGTCTCTTAAAATGTATATTATTGGTTATAATAGGATTGTTAGCTCGAGTAAGGATGGTCTCAGTTTCATTACTTCTTTGAAAAATAGCACTCTCCTCCACTGCTTTTCCATCAATGGCAATCTTTTTGAGGGTGTGATTCCAGAATCAATAGGCAATCTTTCTAAGGTTCTCTCAGAGTTATACATGGGAGGGAATCATATTTATGGTAACATACCCGCCTCCATTAGTCACCTTAGCGGCCTAAATTTGCTAAATTTAAGCTATAATTCGCTTTCAGGTGAAATCCCACCTGAAATAGGCCGTTTGGAGGAACTACAGATGTTACTTTTGGGCAAAAATCGAATTTCTTGCAGTATTCCAAATTCCCTTGGTAATTTCAAAAAGTTATTCCATATAGATCTTTCAGGAAACAGTTTGGTGGGTAAAATACCCACTACTTTTGGGAACTTCAGAGTCTTCTTTCCATAGACTTATCCAACAACAGGTTCAATGGGAGCATTCCCAAAGAAATTCTAAGTCTAAGTAGTTTGAGCACTCTTTTGAATCTGTCTAAGAAACTTTTGAGTGGACCTCTACCTCCAGAAATTGCTCTCCTAGAAAGAGTTGTTACCATTGACTTCTCTAACAACCGTTTGTCTCGTAATATTCCCAGCTCAATCAAAAACTGTAAGAGCTTGGAGGAGTTATTCATGGCCAGTAATATTCTTTCAGGTCCTATTCCAAATACTCTAGGAGAAGTGAAAGCCCTGGACACTCTTGATCTCTCCTCCAACCAACTTTCTGGCTCTATTCCTGCTGAACTACAAAACCTTCTAGCCCTTCAATTCTTGAACCTATCTTTCAATAATTTGGAAGGGGTAGTTCCAAAGGGTGGAGTTTTTAGAGATCTCTCTAAAGTCCATTTGGAAGGCAACCCAAAGCTTTGCTTGCATTTGGCATGTGTCAATTCACAAGGTCGTGGAAGAAAGGGAGCAATAGTTTTAGTTATTACCAGTATCCTACTAACATTAGTCCTATGTGTCATACTTGGCTCACTCTTCTACATAAAGAAAAGCAAATCAAAGATTACAAAAACTTCTGAACTGCTGAAAGGAAAACATCAAATGGTCTCATACAATGAGCTGCGTAGGGCAACTGGAAACTTCAACCAAGAAAACTTCCTTGGGAAAGGTGGCTTTGGGTCTGTGTATAAAGGCTATCTAAGGCAAGGAACTCCTGTGGCAGTTAAGGTCCTTGATCACACAGAGAGGACAAGCTCTTGGAAGAGTTTCTTGGCAGAGTGCAAGGCTATGAGGCATGCTAGGCATCGGAATCTTGTTCGATTGATTACATCCTGCTCTAGCATAGACTTCAAGAACATGGAATTTATGGCTCTGAATTTATGAGTAACAGCAGCTTAGAACTTAGAAGACTGGGTTAAGGGCAAGAAGAAGCACCCAAATGGGGATGCCTTGAATGTTGTGGAGAGATTGAATGTGGCCATTGACATTGCTTGTGCATTGGATTACTTGCACCATGACTGTGAAGTTCCAGTGGTGCATTGTGATTTGAAGCCCAGCAACATTCTTCTGAGTGAAGACATGACTGCAAAAGTAGGAGATTTTGGCCTTGCCCACTTGCTGATGGTAAAAACAGACAATCAACCTTCTATTAGCTCTACACATGTTCTAAATGGATCCATCGGATACATTCCCCCAGGTAATTAGTACTATAAAATCTCTCTCTTCTGTTGGGTGATAGATTACTTTTTCTAAATTTTGTTAACATAATGAATCACCTATGATGCAGAGTATGGTTTGGGAGAGAAACCATCAACGGCTGGAGATGTATACAGCTTCGGGATAATCCTACTTGAGCTCTTAACTGGGACGAACCCAACGCATGAGAGCTTCATTGAAGGCCTAGACCTAACCAAATGGGTGCAGTCAGCTTTCCCCACCAACGCGCTACAAGTACTCGACCCTAAGCTGCTACTGCTTATGAGCAGCCTTTACCATGATGGCCAACCCATAAGCCTTGATATTCAATATGGTTGCATGACCAAAATCCTTGGGGTCGGGATATCTTGCACCGTGGAAACTCGTGATGGCCGTATTAGTATTTGAAGTGCTCTACGGCTATGTTTGGCAACAGGCCGGGCCGGCACTGTAGCTAGAACGGCACTGTTTCAGCTACAGTGCCAACAGCAAAAATTGACTTTTTGCTTAATATTTTTTTTTAAAAGCCAGCCACCCCTTTCTCCTCATTTTTTCTTTTTTTTTAATATTTTACTTTAAAAAAAAAAAAAAAAAAAAAAAAGCAAAAAGTCAATTTTTGCTGTTAACACTATAGCTGGAACAGTACCGTTCCAACTACAGTGCTGGCCCGGCCTGTTGCCAAACATAGCCTACAAGAACGCAAATCTGCAAGAGAGACCCTTTTCAAATCAGCTTCTATATATTGATTTGTTTGAAAAGATTCTCCATCAATCAAAATCACTTTGACTAATTTTTTTGTAAATTTTCCAAGCTAATGTTTACTTGAATAAAAATATAATTAAATTTCGAAACAATTTGAATTCACTCAATAGGATCGGATATGTCTCTCAAAATATATATGGCCCGCCAAGTCTTGAAAATATTTGAAAGAGTGGTTCAATTAAAACAAGTAAGCAAAGGCGCAAATAGGCCCGCCAAGTCTTAAAAATCAACTCACCCGCACCCCGGGAACCGGGTTTACCAAATCCTGAAATTCCCAAAACTTACACTTACACTTAAAAACTCAAAAACTCCCACACTCGCGCGTGCTTTCATCCAAAAGCGCGTTTTTGAAAATAAAAGATTGCCGCTCTCTCTCGCCCATTACATATAGAGCCTTTCACAGCTCAATATTCCTCCTCAGATCCCCACTGCTCTCTCTCTCTCTGAGACCCAAGTCGCACAACTGAGAGAAATGGCGGAGCAAGAGCAGTGCGTGCGGGTCACTCGCGCTATGAAAAGGAGGGCGGCGGTTGCCGGAGCCGAGGACCAGTCCGCTCTCAAGAAGCGCGTGGTGTTGGGGGAGCTACGGAACTTGTCGAACGTTGTCGTTCCGGTGAATCAGAATGCCGGGGTGGAGCCGCTGAAGCCGAAATGTAAATCGAAGGCGAAGGCTAAGAACAAGGGGCTGGCAACAACCGCTGTGAAGGCGACAAAGGAGATTGACACGGCGTCGGGCGGTGATGGGAAGTCGGATGATCCGCAACTGTGTCGAGCTTATGCTTCTGACATTTATGAGTATCTTCGCAAAACTGAGGTAAGAGGGTTTTGGGTATTTTTTTCAATTTTGTATTAGAAATGGGTTTTGAGATTAAGGTTTTGGGGTATTTGAAGTTGGTGCTAATTGTGGAGAGGGGTTGGTGTTTCAGATGGAGCCAAAGAGAAGGCCGTTACCTGACTACCTAGAGAAGGTTCAGAAGGGTGTGACCGCTAATATGAGGGGAATATTGGTGGATTGGTTGGTTGAGGTTGCAGAGGAATACAAGCTTCTTCCAGATACTCTGTATCTCTCCATTTCATACGTTGATAGATTCCTATCCTTGGATGTGGTCAATAAGCAGAAACTTCAATTGCTGGGAGTTTCTTCGATGCTCATTGCCTCGTAAGCCTCCAAATCCTTGAAAAATGTTTGTGATTTCAGATACTTAGTATGGGCTTTCCTCTTACTCACGAATCTTGGTTTTCTTATTCCGATGAGCAGGAAGTACGAAGAGATTAGCCCTCCAGACGTGGCTGATTTTTGTAGCATAACAGATAATACATACAATAAAAAGGAGGTGATTACTTTTACTTCATCCTTTTAATTAATACTCAACCTTCTTTCCCATTTTGGTCTTAGTTTGTCATTAGTGCTGATTAAATTGTGATCCTAAAGGTGGTGAAGATGGAAGCTGATATTCTCAAGATGCTGAAGTTTGAAATGGGCAATCCTACTTTAAAGACATTTCTAAGGTAAGGATACTGTGAAAATACGAGTACTTTTTTTTTTTTTTTTTTTTTTTGTCATTGATGATCTACAAATGCACTAGTATTACCAGATAAATGACTCATTTGGCTGATCTAGATACTTTCTTCCCATTTTGGCTTGCAGAAGTTTCACTAGTGTTGCTCAAGAGAATTACAATGTAAGCCAAACCTCTCTCTCTCTGTGAACCTTTGGTGAATGTTCCCATTTGGAAATTTCTGTTATTGACTCAAATTGTTTTGATCTTTCTACAGACTCCCAATTTGCAGTTGGAGTTCCTGGGCTATTATCTGGCAGAGTTGAGCTTGTTAGATTACAAGTGTGTGAAATTTCTACCTTCCTTGGTGGCTGCATCAGTCATTTTTCTTGCAAAAATCATGATCCAACCAAAGATGCATCCTTGGGTAAGAGCTTGATTGCTGAGACATAATGGTAGTGTAAATTTTGTTTGGAAAGTACTTACAAGTATGCTTTTTTACAGTGCCCAGCATTGGAAAAATATTGCGGATATAAAGCAGCTGATTTAAAGGAATGTGTTCTTATCATTCATGATTTGTTTAATAGTAAAAGAGGAGGTTCTCTGCAAGCTATAAGAGAGAAATACAAGCACCATAAGGTAAATCTTATGCCTAAAAATTTGTAATTGAAGTTGACTTAAATTTTCACATTGTTCTGTAGTCTAATTCCATAAAATTGTTTTCTTGGGAGCAGTTCAAAAATGTGGCAGCTATTCCTTCTCAAGAAATACCAGCTTCTTACTTTGAAGATCTAAAAGAATGACAGATTGGACTTGGGTTTAACTATGGATATCCTAGTAGTAAAAGATTTTGAGTGTGGGCTAATATTGATTGATGGAAGAGTTCTGTGGGATATATCAATTCTCATGAAGGAGGGCAACATTCTTTTGGATGAATACATGGTAGCAGGTTCTGGGATGGCTAAATTCCTGGTGGAGGGGGTGACCAGATTCTGACTACACATGGATCACTAGGGATACATTGCAGCAGCTTCATCATAACCTATTGGAGTACTACTAGAGCCGTCAGCAGCCGCACTCGACATGGTCGAACACTGATGTTGGCGGCCAGCCGGCCCAGTCTATGACTTTGTGGTGGGGTGATTGAGAGTTGCTTCTTCTAATTGTTATTAGAGCTATTTAACTGGAAGAATCCTAACCATGAGGGTTTGAAACTTTGAAGGAAGCATTAAGCCTTGGCAGATGGATGAAAGCTTTCTCATAGCCAACACAAGCAGAATATGACAAATGTGGATTGCCTTGTGTTACAACATTAAAATTTTCACCTTTAACTGGAAACTGTTTGGGGCAGCAATCAAAGGTCTCTGACTGTGGATACCATGTATCAACCATGGGCAATGATGTCCCTGGAAATTCAGACAGCCATGGATGGTTGAAGCTTGAAGATTTAGTTAGGCAGATAGTGTTGATGAGTGAATTTCCATGCTTGAGCTGTTGAGCACTAATTCAAATGTTGTAGATCCGATCATGCCATTAACATAGTTTAGTCCCAACACTTTGTATATTGTTCAACCAACTAGTTTCACATGTTTTAGTGCTACAATTTATACCATTTAAATTTGGTCATTTTGAGTAATGTTACCATTTACGCTTATTTATTACATTGATAATTTTTTATATCAGCTACTTCAAAGTAAAAGATCACTTAAATTGCATTATGTTAATTGATGTGAAATGAAAAATTGGATTAAGGTCATTTGTAGATTTATTGGGGCGAGATTGTTGCTTTAAACTATTAAAAGAATCCACTTTATACTTAGGAAAATTATATCTAAAATCCTTAGGTAAACGCGTTTTTTTAAAAAATTCTCTGAGTATTTTTTTTTGAAAATTTAGTCCTTGGGTCACTCGAAACTACTAAAAAACTCTCTACCGTCAATTTTTGTTAACTTTCGTTAGTCTACTCAAAACTTACCGTTTTATCTGATTAAAATATTATTTTTTTATTAATTTAATTTAAAAAATTCAATCTTAAAAAAAAAAACAAAAAAAAAAAAAAAACAACAACCACCCCTGGCCACCCCGCTCCCCCCCAACCCCAGCCACCCCAGGCCACCCCTTGCACGTTTTAGCTTGAATTTAATTTAGGATTCGCGTGATCATCATCATCATATATATATATATATAGTTGTCTTGGCAATCTAGTGACGGTCATTTCTTATGAAGGTTCTGTTTTCCTGTACTATATATAGCTTTGGCTACACCTGATCATTTCCCCACCCTTCCCTTCCGCCCTTAACAGGTCGAAGCAGAGAAGCCAAATCCAACAATATTTCTAAAAGCTTGCGATTTATTGGGAGTGAAGCCTGAGGATGCTGTACATGTAGGGGATGACCGCAAGAATGATATATGGGGTGCCAGAGATGCAGGTTGTGATGCTTGGCTTTGGGGAAGTGACGTTCACTCTTTTAAGGAGGTAAACTGTCATACACATCTCTTATTTTTCTGGGTATTACTTGAAAAAGAGTTTTAGCCTCTCAATTTTGATGTTTGTAATGACAACTTTAGGAAGAGAACATCAAGGGCAGTCTTCAGTTCATTTTCTTCTATTCTTCTTGCGATTCTTTCAATTGTTTTTCGAAACCAGTTGTTCTGTGTGTGAGAGAGAGAGAGGATGTGAAAATCTTTGTTTCTTGAAATTGCCTCAAATACACTCTTGGAAATTCTATAAGTTCAACTCATCTCTGTTTTAGCTTTCCTTGTTGTCCTTCAAAGCTTCTTCCCATTCTGGAGTTAAATAACAAAGAAGTAGGGTGAGAGGAAGAACGAATGTGAAAGTTCTGAGGGAAAAAGATTCATTTATGATTTCCAGGGAAAAAAAAAATTATAAGATAGAACATGCTATTCAGGAATTTTGAGGAAATGTCCTTAACCCAAAAATGTATATAAAAAAAAGGAGGAAATGATCTTTATGTAAATGGGAAAATTGCTTTGAAATGCAGTAACTAAGTGCATATGTGCGGATCAAGTGTCTTAGCAGAATCATGGGCTGGAAATTTTATTTTATTTTCACTCCTTATAATTGAAATAACAAATGAAAATTACTCTTCAAAGCCTGTTTACTGTTATGGATTTCCTGCAAACTTCCGATCACGTCATTGCGTCATTCGAAGTGTGGCCAGGGGTTGGGGGGGTGGCTAGGGGTGGCACCGCCACCCCTGGCCACCCTTCAAATTTTATTTATTTATTTATTTTTTTTAAGATTGAATTTTTTAAATTAAATTAATAAAAAAATAATATTTTAATCAGATAAAACGGTGAGTTTTGAGTAGACTAACGGAAGTTAACAAAAATTGACGATAGGGAGTTTTCTAGTAGTTTCGAGTAACCCAGGGACTAAATTTCCAAAAAAAAATACCCAAAGAATTTTTAATAAAAGCGCGTTTACCTAAGGATTTTAGATATAATTTCCCTTATACTTATCACAATGTTCTACTAGTTGCACAATCATTACCAAAATTGTTCTTGTATCCAAATTTACAGTCACCTCGGCCTAAATTTGGGCAACATGAGTGTTGTTTGTCCCATAATTCCACTTTGCTACAATATACAAGCCGAATCTTATTTTACAGGCAACTCACTGAGATTCTTTTTGTTAAAATTTAGTTTTTTTTTTTTATATATATTTTGTTAAATGAGATATTTTTTATAAAAATTTGAGAAATACTTTTTTGCATTCTCAATTCATTTTGCATACATCTTTATTGAGTTTGCATGCTCTACTCATTATTAATTATAAAGGAAAAACAAAACATTAATAATGAATTGAGCATGCAAACTCAGTAAAAATGTACACAATATAGAATAGCAATTATTTCAAATTAAGAATATTTTTATTTTTTATTTTTGGTCTTCATTACTCATGAGGATATAAATAATTTGCACTCTTCATGGGATAAAATTACTTGGACCATCATGCAAACTTCAATAGTAGACATGGCAGAATAGTATCTCATCATTTAATAATTATTATGATATAATAATCAAATGGGATAGGCAATCTCCCACAGAATGGAAATTTAAAGTGTAATATTTATTGCATAAGCAAATTACAATCTGTTTTATCACTCTTCTGATGATAGATACAATCACAATATAACCAAATTCTAAAGCACCAATTGCTCACAATCACAAAAATGTCTCTATCATCACAAGAGTTGCTTTAGAATTTAAAGGATAGTGATCAATTGAGTCATGTGTTTTCCTTTTCCAATCTAAGAGCTATGGGTTTGACTAGTTCAGAAAAAAAAAAAAAAAAAAAAAAAAAAAGAGGTTTATTTGTATTTGGGTGGTATTTATTGGGCCTTTCTACGAATTTTGTAATGCTGATATCAAATTATCAAAACTTATAATGTAGATATTATATTTTGAGAGCCCTTACTATCAGGTTTATCATGATAACACCCATTTTGTAGTCTCTAATTACTATGTGACACATCATCAATTTTAAAAAAATTCAAAAAATAAAAGTGAGAACTATCACTCCAAATCAGAGAAAAAAAAAAACCATAGCTGGCAAGACCCACGGCGTGGGTCCGGCGAGACCCATGTCAGGACTAGCCAGCGGTGAACGCCTCAAACCTTGCCGGCCGTGACCCGCCTCAAAACTCGTTTCTAATGTCTCAAAACCCGTTTTTAATACCCCAAAATCCGTTTCTAATGCATCAAAATATGTTCTCTAATGCCTCAAAACCCATTTATAATGCCCCCAAATCCGTTTCTAATGCCTCAAAACCAGTTTCAAATGCCTCAAAACTGGTTTTTGGATTCAAAACTAAAACTTAGAGGTAGAACGTTAACTTTTAGAGATTTTATTACCCTAAAATTTAGTGTATTTTGGTCCAACTTATTTTTGTGCACTTTTTATGTTTTTGCTTATGTGTCGGTTATTGATTGGGGACTGTAAAAGGGGTATTATCAGGATGATCTTAATAAAAGGTTTTCTCTTATATTTTTAGTTCATTTTAATTTCACTTTCTACTTAACTTGATTTTTCAAACCGCTAACATGTGAAATATCTCCTTGGATTATTGTAAAATTAATAAAAATATAAATTTATCCTCAATCAAAAATTAAAATTAAAAAAAAAAAAAACCCACAACGTGGCCATGGATAGGCAAATGCTCACTCTTTTTCAAAAGAAATTTTTAAAAAATAAATTTTTTAATCATTTTAGTATTCTCTGTTAAGATTTAATAAAATAATAATAATCACATTATAATTTTAATAATTCTAGATCAGTAATAAAATAAAGTATGTAAAGGAAGCTTTTTTAAAAGTATTTTTCAACTGCGGGCGGGCTCAGTAAATAAAAACACACTCTTCAAGGGCCCGCCTAAACAAAAACCGCACAAAGTAAAATGAAATCCCAAAACCCTTCAAATTTCAAATGGGAAAAAATGTCCCAAATCCAAAAACCCCCTGAAACATTCAAAAAAACACATAAAACTGAAAAAAAGAGACACACGACAACAAGCGCCAACTCTCACTTTCAAATAACTGAAATGGCGCTCCCTACAATCTACAAAGCCCCCATTTCCACTCACTCCCTTGACCCCTCTCTACTACTCTCTCTCTCCCTCTCTCTCTCCTCCACTATCTCAACTGGGTCTACCTGGGACCATGGTGGCGGAGCAGGAGACCAGCGTGCGCGTCACGCGCGCTGCGAGGAAGAGGGCCGCTGCTGCCATGTCTGACGAGCAGACGCCGACCAAGAAGAGAGTGGTGTTGGGGGAGCTTCCGAACTTGTCGAACGTCGTCGTTCCGACGGCAAACCCGAGTTCTGGCGCGGGGCCGCAGAAGCCGAAATGTAAAACGAATGCGAAGAACGGAAAGAAGCCCGCGACGACGACGGCAAATGCGAAGCCCGCCGGGACAGCGGCAGGAGACACGGATGCCAAGTCGAATGATCCGCAGATGTGCGAGCCTTATGTTTCCGAGATTTATGAGTATCTTCATAAGATGGAGGTAAGTGGGCCTCGGTTGCTATTTCGATTGGTTTGTTAGGAAATGTGGATTTGTAAGTATTCTTTTGATTTGGGTTTTAATTTAGCTTCGTTTCGGGCTCTGGTTCCTAAGGAAATTAAATGAGAAGCTAGAGAAATAAATCATTTCAATTCGAGTTTTATGCTGTGAAGTGATATATCATATGCTGATGTAACAAACAAGTCCGATAGGTCTTCTCTCAGTTCACAGGACAATCAGTTTTCTCTCATGTTATGATAACTTTGAGATTGAAACACTATCGTTTTATTCGTTTAATTTTGGAAATGAACAGTGGCATTAGGGTTTTTTGGTCTATTATGAATATTGGGTTACTGCAATTACGGGGTTAATTTTGGCGACTGCTTATTGGGATCGATATTTTGGGTATGATTTGTTAATGGTTGTGCGCTGAATGGTTGTTGGTTTACTATACAATCAGTTATGTCGATGAGGGTTTGGGTGGACTTGGGTTTTTGATTAATGGGAGCTAAATGTTTTAATGACTAATTGAAATACTCAGGTGGATCCGGAAAGGAGACCGTTACCTGCATACATTGAAAAGGTTCAGAAGGATATCAACTCTAATATGAGGGGTATACTTGTGGATTGGTTGGTGGAAGTTGCAGAGGAGTACAAGCTTGGTTCAGACTCTTTGCATCTCTGCATTTCCTATATTGATAGATTCCTGTCTTTCAATTCTCTGAGCAGGCAGAAGCTTCAGCTACTGGGTGTTTCTGCAATGCTTATTGCCTCGTAAGCCCCAAACTCTGTTCAACTCTTTGAGATTTTGAGATATGAGATTATTCTTCAAATATTACGGGCTTTTCTCACTCACTATATTTGACTATTTGATATTTGACATACAGAAAGTATGAAGAGATTAGTCCTCCTCATGTTGAAGAATTTTGTTACATAACAGATAATACTTATACAAAAGAAGAGGTAATATTAATGTTTATGCTTCTTTTCTGGATATGCCCCCTTTATTGGTATGCGTTTTACCGAGTTTGGTTTGTGTATTGGATTTAAAGGTGGTGAAAATGGAGGCTGATATACTCAAGTCCCTGAAGTTTGAAATGGGCAGTCCTACAATAAAGACTTTTCTAAGGCAAGGACACTATCAACATACTATTTTAAACTATATCAGTGAGTTTTAAAATCCATTAGACTGATTGTTGTTGCTTCTTTCCATTTTGGTTTGCAGACGATTCACTAGATTTGCTCGAGAGAGTTACAAAGTAAGCTAAATAAATCCTGTCTTTGTCTCTCTTATATCACTGTGCAAAAAAAAGAAAAAATGGTAATTTCTGTTATTGACTACTTATTTTCTTGTTTCTTCTACAGACTTCCAATCTTCAGTTGGAATTCCTTGGTTACTACCTTGCAGAGCTAAGTTTATTAGATTATGCTTGTGTAAAATTTTTGCCTTCTTTGGTTGCTGCATCTGTTATGTTTGTGGCGAGATTTATGATCCGGCCAAAGATGCATCCTTGGGTAAGAACTGAAGTTAGTTAAGACTCAATGATTGATGTTTGATTTCATGTATGGAAGGTACTTATCGAGTAATTACATTTGGCAGTGTTCAACGCTGGCAAAGAACTCTGGGTATAAACCAGCTGATTTGAAGGAATGTGTTCTTATTATACATGACTTATATCTGAGTAGAAGAGGAGGTTCTCTCCAAGCTGTAAGAGAGAAATACAAGCAGCATAAGGTATTTTGTCGCATTATTAGAAGAAAAAGGAAAAACAGAAGACTTAAATTTCAATATTGCTGAAAATGTAAAATCTGACATGATTTATTGATTTCCTGGAAACAGTTCAAATGTGTGGCAACCATGCCTTCGCCTCCAGAAATACCAGCTTCTTATTTTGAAGATGTTAGAGAATGACAGGTAGATTGGCAGTTAGGACATGGCTTTTCAAAGAATTAGTTAAAGATTTAGCTGCTTGAGAAGACCTTGCAAACTAGGAAGGAAGATTGGATTTTTGTTGCTGTGGTTTGTCATGATTGATGGAGGCTCTACGAAGTGAAGCCATGAACTGCAAAGGCTTCACTGCTGCAGTGATCTGATTCTTGGTGATTTCCAGTTTGTATCTGAATGCTTTGGTAACACAAAGTCCCACTAACACTAGGTTTTTTTTTTTTTTTTTTTCAAATCTCTTTACAAGGGAGATAATTTGTAAATTTTTTTTTTTTTTTTGTAGTTGGTTGGTCATTTTGGCAAGCTGATTTTTTTTGTAATCCAATTACTGAAAATAAAATTTATCAGGCGCTAAATTGGATTGATATTTTGTTCATTTTAATAAGATGAAGTATAATTTGTCAATCGACCAATTGTTGGGAGGGCCTATATTTAACTGTTTCTAACGACCAGTAGAGAGAATTGTTGTGGACGTGTGAAGGAGAGATGAGAGAGTGATTTGTTTATAATTCAATAAAGCATTGGTATCTACAGTGTTTTTCAATACATTGTAAATACCTTTTGGTGTAGGTTAAATATAGGGTTTTTGATGTAGGTGTGTTTTTATGATCTTTTAAAAAATTTTCCTAAATATAGGAAAGGGAATAATATATAAAGCATCTGCTGCTAGTGCTCAAAGAACTATTTAAGATCCAAGTACCCAAAAGTACCTTCAACCATCGTACAAAGTTACCAACATATGTCCGGTTAAGACTAGGATCAGTTTTTGTTTTTGATAGCCCAAAGTTGAATACTCTTGTTTTTTGCTACCCAATTCTCATCCAATAGAAATTGTTTTCAATTTGACAATAATTTTTGGTTGTACCAAACACGAACAATAGGAAAAACATAATTGGATAAATAAAGGATTACAGGAAATGATTATTACCACTTTTGATCTAAACAGAAGAAGTAGAAGATCTTAAAAATGAAAATGGGATAGGCTCTCCAACAACAGACTCAAAACAAATTAAAACAGCGCAAAAATAATTACAAAAATTAGGAAATGAGACAAACAAATAACCTGATCCTCTCAAGGGACCGCCCAAGGCGATTATAAAAGCAAAAGGGACACAAATTAAGGCAAACCTATTTGAACCCCCATTAGGAACCAGTAACAACCACTGCAAAGAGGCTAAAGCCGAAATGCACTGTCATAGTCCATTATAGGGACAACTAAAAAGAGAGGAACCAAGACATAACAATGCTGAAAATGCACCGTCTTTTTTAGGATGATTTAACACACTAACACTTAATTCAACTCAAAAAATTTCAACTTTATTCAACCAAACTAATAAACAAACATTAAATAAAAATTTTAAAAACTCAAGAAAATTTAAAAAATTAATAAATATATATATTTAGGGGAGGTGGCCGGACCACCCCTAAGAGTCTCGGGGTGGCCGAGCCACGCCCCAAAAGGTGGATTGGGCACTCCCGACCAATTTTCGCTGGTGGCTGAGCCACCCATGTTAAACTGGGGGATAGCCGAGCCACCCCCGAAACCAGTTGGGGGTTCTCCATCCGTTTCGAGGGTGGCCGATCCACCCCCGAGTGGTTTTTCGAAGCCGCCCTCGAATGTTTTTTTTTTTTTTTGTAATATATATATATTAGATTCTTTATTATTATATTTTATATTCTTCAAACAACCAAAACATAATCTCAACTCTTTTTTTCTTCGATATTTGCAATTTTGAATTAAGTTGAGTAAAATAAAAAAAAATCACACACCCAAACAAGCCATAAGCATCTCTAGACCAGGGAAATGACAATGGAATGAGATTTACCATAATGTTTTACTATGACAATGGAGCTTTCTATCATAATGGTAAAGAATCCCATAAATAATGTTACAAATATGAAAGACTTCTTTTTCCAGCGCTACACAGAAAAATAATGTAAAAAGTCCGAGAACCGGTGGATGAACTCATGAGATATCTTTGTTATAAAATTGAAGCATACAATGAGTCATTTCCACAAGAGATGAACTGGAGCTACCATTTATATTAGAAATCCATAATAAATCTGTTCCGAGTCCGAGGTGCATATCACAGATAGCACTGTACAAATGAAAGAAATGTTCCCCCCGTTTCAAGGCCCTCCCATAACGGTGCTTAAAGATGAATGAATTTGATAAGAATATTCAAGTTCTACATTCGGAAATCTAAAACACAAACTATGTTGTTAGCAAAACAAGCAGCAACCTTATCACCTTCCTTGTTCCAGCAAACTTCAAAAATCCCACCATTTCCAGTGTATGTTTTCACAATTTTTGCTTCCTTCACAGACCATATGTGCATGCATTTATCCATAGATCCACTGGCCAAATACTCACCATTAGGGCTGAATGCAACAGAGTATACAGGATCCCTGTAGCAAAAGAACCCCATTTTTCAATTATATAGTATTTTGAGCAATTTATGAAATCAAAAAAGTTTTGCTTCGTAGAGTCTCAGGTGCTCTATCAATTTAGAGGAATTTAGATAACCATAACCAACGAAGCAATGCTGAAAGATGGAAAAGCACACAGCAGAACATGCATGAGCATCTAAGCCAATAATGCAGAGGTATGGATTACTATAGCATTTGATGCTGCAATCATTTTGTCAATGTTTTAGTGGAGGTCAAAAGCGCATAATATCTCTCCAATTTTATAATCAAAGGGGATCTCATGGGAATTCCAACAGGATTTCATCTAAAGTGATGTGCCCTGATCTTGCTGTTTGAATTACTAGACTAATGCTTTAAATGTGACGGGATGTAATGTATCTGTAGTTTTAAGTTCGGTACCTGTGACCATTCAAGCTGGAGATGAGTCTCCCTAGTTCCACATCCCAAAGCTTTATTGTCGAGTCAAAGGAAGCGCTGCTCAAACAGACAAAAAGGGAGAAACAAAAATGAAAATAATAAGGGAAAAATAATTCTTTGCCCCACAGTGCCCGCACTCACAACATGAGTGGTTAGGAGGCTCTTTCATTGCAATAATGACTAGAGAATATTAATCTATAAGTGAGACTAGTTTTTGTATGTATCAGCCCAAGGTTGGAAGAAGACACTGTTCTCAAAGAAAACAACAGAGATAAACCGGCAAACTGAAAAATCTAATAAAAATAAATTTAAAAGGACTATCCATCTAGTGTTTCAGCCACATTCTCCATCCAAGTAAAGCAATATGCGTCTTCTAAGCATTGGAAAAAGTGGCAAGGCTTATATATAGTAGACACATAGTATAACTCAATTTGTTGTTTTTTTATAAGTAATTCAATTTCATTAAAAACACAGAAGGGACCAATCTTAGTACACAAGAAGTATACACGAGAATATAATATAACTCAATTTTAAAGATCACATGCCTCCTAGCCAGACTCTTTTTGATGGGGGCAATAATTCATAATTGGCTTTCTTGGGTTGGAGGTATAATGACAGTCTCAAAGATCCAAGACCACCACCACCGCAGAAAGGCTGGGGCAATGCATGGCCCACCTCCTTTAACTGGATATTGTAGTCAGTTCAATATGGTGCAACAAAAACATAAATATATTACTGTTGCACGAGTATGTGGGTATTGGCTTGACCATCAGCAAAGAAATAGAGAATACATGCTACAATAAGTGACACAACCGAAGTAGACTAATTAGTTAATAAATTCTTCAAATGTTTTATTAATGATGTGTCATATTTATTTTTCCCTCTGCTGTGACAGGGTTTTTTTTGTTGAGTTTGAGAAGAATGGAGGGTTTTTTGGTTTTGGGGTGGTGGTGTTGAAGAATACATCTAATGATGACCTAAAATTGGAATGTAGGAGACATCCCATATTAGAGTAGAGAACAACTGGCCTATAACAAAAATAGCTCATTTATACATCTGAATAAGTACATTTATTAACTATTGGCATGGCAAGCCGACACTATAGAAACTAGTACTGCCCCATCCAGCAACATATAATTCCCTGAATTAAAGTAAAATTAGGTCCTCTTTGAACTAAACCTCTTTACTCCACCATATTGTTACACTCAAATGTGAGACAAGAGCACACGTACCTTGCCAGCAATAACTGCTGATTAGGATTGTTAGTGCCTGGTCCTGTGGGACTCCATCGGATAGTATATATCTCCTAAAAAAAAAAAATCAATTCATCACTAATAACAATCTAGGAATAAACCAGAAAAGCATGTAAAGAAAGCAGGGGAAATTAAATGACAAAAAAGAAGGAAAGCAGAACCTTAATATGCTCCTTCAAATCATGCAAATACTTGTCCTGTTTCATACTCCATATCTGTCAAAATTTTGTAGTAGTTGTCAATCCAGTCCCAGAAAAAGCTTGAAAGACAATTATTAGAGATCCCATTAAACATGGTTGTTCAATACTTTAAAAAAAGACATGTATCAAAAGTATGCGAAACAAGAACTAAATTAGAAATTTGAGTAATCAGGAAAACATGGAGTGGAGGCTAGGTTTTGAGCAAACAAAACCTAGCAGGCAAGACATAAAATGTAAGGATCAATCCTAGCAGATTAAATGCCTAAATGTAACACCAAAAGTCGAAGTTCATAATCATAGGCAATCACCTTTGCAGTGTAATCATCAGAGCAAGAGGCCAACAGTGAACCTGTTGGATCCCATTTGATAGCATTAACTTCACCCTGAAACAGCACAAAAACATGAGTAAAAATCATTGTGTTAATATCAACTTCCACAACAATTTCTTTTTTAATAAGTAATCGCAATTTATTAAAAAGTGCAAAGGGCGAAACCCAAATACACAAGTATAGAAAAGAAACACTTAGCTAGGAGTCACAGACTAAGCTTTAACTCTCTGTTTTTTTTTTTTTTTTCTAGGGTAAATTACACTCCCCTTCTAAACTACCACCCCAATTACACTTACACCTCCAAACTACGACTCACAACTACTCGGACTTATAAACTACTAAAATGTTTTGAGTTGTCCTTTCTGTCAAATTCGACAATTATTTTGGAAGGAAATGGAAAACATCAAACGTGTTAGACATGTGTGCCTGAAATATTTTGAAGTGACTAATTTGTCCCCATCATGTGGAAATGCTTCACTTTAAAAAAAAAAAAAAAAAAGCTACGCAAAGTCTATTTAGATGATGGTGGCCGCTGCTAGGGACCTCCGTTCAGATGAGGGTGGATTCACGGCCAGCCCCCTCTATTCCATTAGGGGATGGCCGAGCAGCCACCCCCATGTTCAATCAAGGGTGGTCACAGCGGCTACCTTCATCTATTCAGATGGGGTGGCTTTTGCTAGGACATTCCCCATGTGTTTTGCTAGGGGTTGGCCACCTTTGCATCAGCTTTTATGTTTTTTTTAATCAATATTTCTAAGACAGTATGATCTCGCACAAATAGGAGTAAATTAGTCACTCCAAAATGTCTCACACGCACCTGCAAGTCACACATAACGATTCTCATTTAAAATAATGGCCAAATTTGACACAGAAGGCATCTTGAAACATTTTGGTAGTTCATAGGTTTGAGTTTCAGAGAGTCATAGTTTGGAGCTTGGGGGGGGGGGGGGGTGGGTGTACAAAATGTAATTTATCCTTTTTATCCATTTTCCAGTGTCAGAAAATGATGGGAGTAAGAACAGAAGACGCCTTGTAAACACCAGGTACTTATTTATTCATCATTTTAGCTAGGCAAGCTTCAAATTGAGGACTTGCCCTACCCCACCCCTTTACCACTAGAACCAAGTGCCAGGAGCATCCAAGTAACGAGGGACAAGCACTCAAGTACACATATCAAAGAAGGCAAGAAATAGAGGTCAATACTTTGTCCCCACCATGGAACCTAACCTAAGTTGGGTAATTGTAGATACTCAACTATTCAATTTTAATGTATTTTTACTGATCGACTCTATAAAAATAAATAAAAAAGCACTTTCCCCGCATTGGGAGGCCTGTTGGAAAGAAGAATGAACAACAGTAGATCACAGAAGAATCCATTGAAAGACATAAGTTGGTTTCCATTAATGACTTACCAAGAATCTATCCCAAAAAGAAGGAAAGAAAGAAAAAAACTGACTCCTGAAGAATTCACATATACAAATTCATGCAATGAACATAGCCTTAAATTTAAGTGGGCTCAATAATAAAAGGTTCAGAAACCAATGAGTTTCTAATCCTGCCATCTCCTAGGCGATTTAAGGAACTAGAGACAACTTTATAAGAGTAAGAGCATATACTGCCTAAAATTATGTCATTGCTCATTAAAAAATGCCTGAAGCACCAGGTACACAACAAGGATCCAAAGACAAAAAAGGGCTAAATTGTCTATCAGTTCAGGAGTTTAATTCAAGAGATGATACAGTGTAAACACAATAGGCATGAGAACTTTGAAAAGCTTTCACATCACTAGGTCAAACCTGATGCCCTGAGAAAGTTTTGATTGGTCGATTCTCTCCAACCTTGCAAACATTTATTGTACTGTCAGTGGAGCATGTTGCAAATGAAAGATTGTTTCGCCAATCCACATCAAGGGTAGGGCCTGAAAAGAGAATTTAGCTTCGTTATCAATAAAAGAATGAGCATAAACCCCCCACCCAAAAGAGAGAGAGAGAGAGAGAAGAATAAGAAGAATAAGGAGTTGTCCATGGCATGATTACATAGATATTCCATATACCACAGAAATAATTGAAATAAAAATTGCAAAGTGGAACCTGAATGAAATTCAAATTGTTGTTTCCATTCCCCGGTCTTTATGTCCCACACAATTGCAGTTTTATCCACACTGCCACTAAGAAGATAATCACCCTTCTTGTTCCACTTCAGAGAAAAGATTGGACCTTTATGTTTGTTTAATGTACTTCTTAACTCCCCTATCAAAGACCGCACCAGTCAATACAGAAATTAATGTTATTGCAAATAAAACAAAGGACCCATGTACTTTTTTAACCTGCTAATTTAACCACTGATAGGGTTCAACGCGAACATGTTACAATATTTCAAAGTGAACCAACTCACCATCTCTACTCCATATTCTTGCTTGCCCATCATAAGAACCTGTTGCTAGTAATGTCCCATCCCCCTACATGAAAAGGGCACAAGAAAGAATAAATACACATGCAGTTGTTCAATTAAAAACTCATGCAATTCAACACCTTATGATAACAAATATGAAGTGAAAGGAAAAAAAAAACTAGCTTGAATTTTAAATTGAATAGTATAAAAGAAGCACATCAACTAGACACTCACATTCCAATCAAGTGTTGTTACATCCTTGCTTTTCTCATTCGTTCTACCTCTGAAATGCTTCAGCACCACAACATTAGCAGATCCATTTTGCGCACTAGAGCTACTAGGTCCATCCGCAATGGTCCAAATTCTTGCGCTTGAATCTCCAGACCTAAATATTGGGAAAAGATATGCATATATTTTTTCAGCATGCAAGCAGTTGGGTGCAAAGAGAAAGAAAAAAGTCAAAGAGCTTCTGAGTTGTGGCACTTTGTTATACTTGATAAAAGCAAAATATCTGTTCCAGCCACTCATTGTAAGACTGGCGATAAAAAACGAGGGTTTTAAAATTAGTACAAAAGAAATCTAATAACTTATTACCATTTTGGCCAACATGGTTATGGTCCATATAAGAAGATCAGGATTTTGAACTGGAAGTGCAGACCTCAAGAAATTAGACAAAGAGGCGCCACATGGAGCAGATCAATTCAGCAAACCATACAGCCCCACTTTTTTATTCGATATAAGGAATCAGAAAAAGAAAAGAAGAAAACGTAAATACTATTACAGCTAATTACTAACTCCAGTGCATTGATCTGGACAGGAAAGAAGAATGATATAAGCAACTTTTAACATTAATTGAGATAATTTGGAACACACTGATGAGTTAATTCCTATTGAAAGCATCTCTTTTGAAGACATTAGACTCACCCAGATGCAAGCAGTGAACCAGATGGACTCCATGCACAAGCAAAAACCTGTTGGCAGTGGAGGAACAAATTCAGGGAATTACAATGCAACCAATTAAAAATGGCAAATAAATGCATGTCACAGGGATATGACCAAACCTCAGAGGTATGGCCTTCCAGAATTGTTACATCACAACTAGAAATGTCACAAGGCAAGGATGTTGAGCTTGTAGAGATATCCATTGGCTCTGGCCCTATTTAGCATATACACAAACATATTAAATGCTTACACGAGAAAATAATATACAATTAGCCACCTAACAGAACAGAAGATGTGGGTGTGAAAGGGTTTGCGTAGGTTTCAGAAAGAGAGAGCGATCTATCTTAAGCATACTACATAAAATTATTCTACCACGCAAAAAATGAGGTAAAATGCAAGGCCTACTGCAGCAATAAAGTAGCTATAAGAATGCAAAAACCATCACAAACTGTGCTTGCATGACATTCAAGTCTTATACTATATAGCACACAGTTACATTGTTGCACAAGACATTGCATACATTTAATTCCCTTGTAGACCATCAGAGCATACAGCATCTGACTAGAAAAACAAAAAAGAAAAATAGGAAATGGATATTCGTAAATGAAGCACAGGCAAGACTACCAATTTGTGGCATCGTTGCAGGCTACATTGCAAGCACTAAGTCCACTTTCACCAGGACATAAGCCCTACAATTTACGGGTCCTTGGAAAGATCAGGCACCTAGAAATCCAGTCAAGATATCTGATGTGGGGCCTATTCAACAAGATCACAGTTATGGAAATACCATAGGCCCTTGGAAGTGAAGAGCTATCTAAGGCAAAAGGCTTGGGCCAAATTCATACCACACATCTTGTATCGACATGCACCAATAACATTGCCAAATGCAGACCTGCAGATGCCCAAGCAAGCTCACAGTCACACATAATCAACATGTAATACAATCCTTGGTCCCTCAGATGCTGACGGCACACTACATTCACCTTTGAAATTAAACACAAACAACAAGACAATCCATTGTCTCCACTTCCTAAAATTTAGAATACACCTTCCCGCGCCAAAGCAAATGGACACTTCAAAAATAGTAAAGCCAAATACAAACTTAAACTAGCACAGAACAGAAAAATATCGAAGACAACCACAAAAAAACTTCACTTCTACCAGTATGCAACCGTCTTTCTAACCAAATATGCATATTCTCTATGTACACAACACAAGTTTTGACAAGAACCAATACACTATCATGAAATGTTCCATCCAAAAGTAATACTCCACAAGTTATCAAACTTCCACAGAGTTATCTGGATTGGGATTGTAATGCCATACATGCTTCAGAATGATGACCACATGAGGATAAGACACAATTTCATAAATAAAATTGCAAGAGTAATGGCAGGCATAGATCACCTCCAAAAGTTCCATTTTCTTCATATTCTGTTATGACCTTATCTTCACACTTTTCTCTATTGAAGTGATCCTGTTGTGCCTTTTCCTTATCTTTACCTTTTTCTCGCTCCCTATCCTTCTCTATCCTCTCTTTATCCTGTTCTTGTTCTTTTTCTCTTCCTTTTTTCTCCTTCTCTGTTTCTTGTGCGTGTTCTCGTTCATTTTCCTGATTGTATTCATTATGATGTTTCCCATTTTCTTCAAATCTATCCTTTTGCAGATTTTCCTTCTTAGCTTTTATGATTTTCTGTAGTTCATAGGGATCCTTTGTAATAAGATCCAAAGGTTGTAGAAATGAGAAATCATCCTCCATGTCACCATTCGTCTGGAGACCTAACAGAGATATAAATCAGCAGAAATTTCTGAAGCATGCATAATTCTAGTAAAAAAAGATATGAAATGAAAACAATCTCTCTCATTTTTTTTCCTCGTGTTAACTGAAAGAGATTAATTACATGAGTTTCAAACTTATTAATAAAAATGCTTACACTACTCAAATCTGCCTCCAGCTCAAGATACTGAATTCCTTTTTGAACAAATCTAACGAGAGCACCTGGTGGAACTAAGTTACCATCAATTGCACTTTTATTGATCCCGCCTTCGTATCCAAAAGCGAAAGCCGAATGTGTAAAACCTGGAGGAAATTATGTATAAGTTAAAGAAACAAATCAAAACAACGTGCGGCCCTGGTATGTAAGTTGTTTAAAAGGTAAAACTATATAAATAATATCCCTCCCAATTTTTTTAATTTGTGATACATGGCATTTAAACTTCCAAATCTTGTGTCCGATGAGTGAAAAAGGCATTACATAAAGACATGAAATGTATTCTCATAAAGTACAAAATTAAATCCAGAGCTCCAGTTACACTTCCAAACTCAACAAAGGCCAACATGAAACTACAAAATTATTCATTTCCTTTGTTAAATTAACAGTTACCATGCCTATGCTTCGTACTTCAGAAAACCATATAAATGGAGTGATCATACTCATTCAAGTTATTTAATATTGAAGACTCAACAACTTTTTAGACATTTGACTTTTACAATATAAATTTAGATTTAAAAAAAAAAATTGTTTAGCGGTCAGCAATTCTCGACGCTAGATGTTCAAAATCTATTCATTAAACCAATCACATTTATTTTTGGGCTGCACTTTTGTCTTGATTCCAAGTTCATGCTAGCGCCAGTATTGCATTCCCAGAGAGAAAAGACAACAAAGGGGTTTGGCAAAGACAGATTTGACCACCTATGCATCCAGTGCTTTCTTACAAAGGGTGTTTTGGGGCATTGCTTAGCTGTCACTTGAAAATTAGCACCTATCTAGACTTGACGCAGCAGGGAAACTATCTAGATAAGTGTTACAGCCCTCAAAAATGACTGTCAACAAAGCTTGATGCTGGCATTAGAGTCATACTACAATTAGTGCTAAAACCGAACCATATCCTGACAAGCTGCCCCAGAAACCTTTTACATTAAAGCGTGAATGCCATTGGTGGCCTGTAATAATCTTTTACTTAAAATGTCCCCAAGATTTTCCTCAATAAAGTTGAACTGGAGGCTTTTTTGGGCATCTTTTGGAGGTTGCATTTTCACATAAGCTTATGAAAATAAAATGGAACCATTACAGCTGTGGTGACCACTAGGCCCATTCGGATTCTGGAGGCATACTTTCAAATGCTACGAAGAATATGGAATAATTCAATTCCCATGGGACTACCAGTCGAAACCCTAGGTTTTTCCAGCCCCAAGTAGGTCTCAGGCTACCCAAATTGCAAGCAATCTGAGCAGCTAATTGTTAGGGATCCAAATCCTATCTGATAAATCATAATTTATCCCAAAAGTTTAAGCTAATAAAAAATGATGAGTTTAATCATTTAATTGATATTTAACTATCTTATGTGTGCACTCAAACTCGTTGTCAATAAGTGAGGCTAACACAAAGAATATTTAATGAAAATGGGAGGCGATTTATGGAGACAACGTTCGGAATGAAGACTTAAATACTTATTATAAAAACTAAAGCTAATAGGAAATGATAAATTTAATCATTTAGTTAATATTTTATCCGTATCATCTACTTGAGTTATCCGTATCCGCATTACTCATGTCGATCAAACGCAACATGGCCAAGGGTATGATTGTGATTGACACTCCAAAATAAAGGAATATCTCTTAAAAGGAGACAAATCTAAGACTTGGACACATCATATCCGACATCCACATCCAAGTCCACCTGTCCACATAACATTGCCTCTTATTGTGTCTTAAAACGTTAGATTAGCCCAAAGAGAAATTTTTTAGGGACCATCAAGGAACAAATTGATCTAACCCATAATTTTATCCAATCTTGTAATCGATTGTTCGTGGATGAAAGGGGGATAAATGGACCCCCTTATGACATAACATTATTCAACTGATGAAGGAAAATAATAATAATTAATTATGTTACACAAAAGAAAGAGAAGAGACCCCATTTTGACAATAGGGATTTTCTTTTTTATAAAGATGACTTCACCTACTTAATGCAATAGAATTAACCACACCCCCCCCCACCCCCCCCTTCCCAAAAAAAAAAAAAAAAAGGAAGTCTACCCCTTTATATGAACTGAATTAACACTACATCCTTTTTCTCTAAGTCTTTTTCCTCCTCATTTCTTTCACAATTTGTAGTTTCCTATATTAATGTGATGTCTTTGGTAATTTATTTAATTTTAAAAATTAAGATCTTTATATGAAGGTGATTGTTGAGAAGTATGGGGTCTAGAAAGGGGATTGGTGTTCATAGGAAGCTTGAGGGCCTTATGTGGTGTGTCTTTGGAGGAATATTAGAAACAGCTGGGTGTCTTTCTCCAACCTTGTCTCTTTCAAGGTTGGGGACAGATCCGGTATTCGCTTTTGGCATGATGTCTAGTGCGGAGAAGTAGCTCTAAAGTACTCATTCCCATAACATTCATTAGCCCGTAACAAAGAGGCTCCAACTCCTCTATCCACTAGAATGCGAGTTTCATCGGGGCAGTCTAAGATTGGGAGTTTGAATCCCTTAACTCCTTTCTCAGTCTGCTAGGCTCCTCAAAAACCCATCTGGAAGAAGTGGATAATATGTAGTGGACCCCAAGTAGCAGAAACGGTTTCAAAGTGAGCAGTTACTATAAAACGTTACAAACTGCAGAGCATTGTTTTTCCTATTGGAAAAGTACTTGGAAGGTCAAGGCCCCTCCCCACATTGCTTTCTCCTTATGGACGACAGCAAAGGGTAGAATCCTCACTTTAATTCCTCATTTTAGTCTTAATTCATTTGGACCGTCTCTACATGGATGTTTTGTCATTCTCACAATAAATGTATCAAAAAAGCCCGCATTTCGTAAAAGAATCCTAAGATTAATTCAAGATTTACAACGCCTACTTTCCAAATAATCTATCTACCGCTTTTACCTCACAACTAAATGCCAACGGGCAACGAGGTCATGTAAAACATTGTGCGAATGGAAAGATAGGAAAACCGAACTCAACCAAAATAGTTGATAAATCACCCATTTTTCCATCCACAATCCGCATGCCCTATAAGATATTGCAGTAAAGGCAATCTTTGTGTAACCTAATCTTTCATTAATAAGAAGAACCAGAATTTTCTTTTTCAAAAAAAAAAAAAAAAAAACCCGAGAAAAGCTTAATAAAGCGAATAGAAATAAGCGCCTGACCTGATTCGTGGAGATAACGGAAAACTAGGTAGTTCAACTCGGCGGAAGTGATGGAGATCATCGTCGTGAAGCGCTGGGGAAGGGGGTGCAAATGCAGAGAGAGAGAGAGTGTGTGTGTATGAAGGGGTGTCTTAACAAATGCAATGGGCTTGTCCGACAGTTACTTGGGCCTAATCTATTCATGGGGAATACGGTTAGAGAGAGTGTTTTGAGCCTCTCCTTAACCCAAAAACAAAAGATGTATTTTGAGAATGGGCTGGGCTGGCCTAGGTTAGGGCTCTTGCGAAATATTCGGTCCAAAACTGAATAGTCCTTTTTTTGTGCAACTCAAATTTGTATTCAGATTTACAAAAAAAAAAAAAAATTAAAAACAAAAAAAAAAATTGTATTCAGCCTAAATAAGTCTCGGAGAAATGCTAATGAAAAACTAAAAACTAAAAAAACAAGATCCCTAATTCAAGCAGTAGTGGAGGAGTACAGTATCGTAGACATCCCCAAAATGATAGGTTTTGACGGGTGAAAATGACTAGATCTAGATCTACGAGCTTTTTAACTGCAACAACTTAAATATACACTATTGGAGCTGGAATTACCGCGGCTGTTGGCACCAAACTTGCCCTCCAATGGATCCTCGTTAAGGGATTTAGATTGTACTCATTCCAATTACCAGACTCATAAGAGCCCGGTATTGTTATTTATTGTCACTATCTCCCCGTATAAGGATTGGGTAATTTGCACGCATGCTGCCTTCCTTAGATGTAGTAGCTGTTTCTCAGGCTCCCTCTTTAGAATCGAACCCTAATTCTTCATCACCCATCACCACCATAGTAGGCCTCTATCCTACCATTGAAAGTTGATAGGGCAAAAATTTGAATGATGCATCACCGGCACGATGGCTGTGCGATCCGATGAGTTATCATGAATCATCAGAGCAATGAGCAGAGCTTGCGTCGACCTTTTTATCTAATAAATGCATCACTTCTAGAAGTTGGGGTTTGTTGCATGTATTAGCTCTAGAATTACTACGGTTATCCGAGTAGCAGATACCGTCAAACAAACTATAACTGATTCAATGAGCCTCTAAAACAAAGCTTCTAGAAACGGAGTAGAAGGCACCAAGCACTACTACTAGAGGGAAGAGAGACAAGGACAGGGATAGTGAAGGGGAGGAGGGACGATGTTTCTGGTAGGTGGTGAATAATGAAAAATGAGTTTTGAAAAGTAACACTTATCATTTTCGCTAAAACTTTGTTCTAAAATACTAGATATTCACCATTCTCATAAAGTCTCTCCTTCCCATCTTTCCTTCATGAAATTGTTCTTACAAAAAAAAAAAAAAAATGTGCACGTATCTCGCTTACTCTAATTTATGTGCTATAGATTGTTAAGTTATGAGGGAACCTGCACCTTTATATTCTCAAAGAGAATCTAGACCTTTTGACAAAATCTAAGCTTGAGAATAAATTTTGCTTAGTTTTATTAATCACTCACCCCTTTAAATAGGAAAATACGATGACATACTATATCTCTTTCAACATAACTCTTAGTTGAAGATAAACTCCTTATTGACGCCTAAACTTGGAGATAAACTCATACTAGATTTAAGCAATAGAAACCTATTGCCATAAAAACACCACACCTTAGTACTACATAGTCAAACTCTTATGTGAATTATCATAAGATGGGGTAATAACACAAATGTAGTTAGCACTTTTCTTAGGTCCTTTCAAATTTAACTGTAAAACCCCATCCCCTCAAGACTAAGTTTTTTATTTTGTTTCTAAGAAGCATAAAGCATTATAAGGTTTATCAAATTAAACATGAATGGGTTTATATATATATATATATATATATATATATATATATATATATATCACATGATCAAATGAGTTTGAAAGAAAACATTAAGCCAGAAAATATAAAATGAAAAGCTGAATAAAAGAAAAATAAACTCAATAAATTTTAGGTGGTTCGATCTATAATTTACGTCTAGAGTTAAATCCTGCGATTTCATGAACTATACGACATGCAATGACACGTGACTTCATGTGATTATATGAATATATATAGAGAAAACATCACTGCTTGTATTCGACCCTTGATGACAACATCTTTTGAAATAATTTATAAAATCAACAACACACATAACAAATAATTTATAAAATTGTAAAACTTTTGAAAGAGAGAAATGGAATAGATTAATGCTTACACGAATGAAGTTTTTCTTGGTGCTTGGTTTTTCCAGCTTGAGAGGAAATTGACAGAGTGTGTTAATTCTTGAGGAGTTGGGGCTGAAACGAAGGTTTGTGCGTGGTGAAATGCAAAAGCAAGTGGCGTGGGATTTTGAGATAAAGAGAGGTTTAAAGCTAAGCAGATTTTTTGGTGTTTTCAAATTCAAACGTGGATAAGATATATATTTAATGGAACGTATGTATGCATGCATGGATGATAAGGCTTGGCTTTTATCCATTTTACTTAGGGGTGGGTTATGGGTAGGTCGGTGTCTGGGCATTTTCGACCAAAAATAATTTCAACTTTTTCGGTTAATCAGTTAATAGGTGGTCAGTTAAATCAGAGAATTGTAGGTTACAAGTTTTTATTTTAAGATTTATTAACTTTCTTGTAACTACAGAATCAATAAATAATATGTTTTATAAATAAAAAGAAAAGGTAAATTCATGGAACACAAACTAAAATGACAACCACAAATTAGTTAGATAAACACAATAAAGAAAGTTACTAGATAAAATTTAAAATTCACTTGAAAAATTGGCTAACCAACAAAAAAAAATACTGCTTATTAAACTGAACCGATGTCGAAACAATATTTTAATTCTACTTACCGACTGCTGGAAGTCAATTGTCAATCGGTGACGATTCGGTAGCAGTGGGTAAGCAATTGGTAGGCGATAAACGATTAATCTGCCCGCCCCTTCTAATAAGCCATCTTAAGCCTAATTAATCTGGCCTCCATTTCTAATGAGCTCATCATCGAGGGCTATTCTACAAGCTAAGATAGGATTTAAAGTAGGGGTGTCACATGAATCATGTAGACAATTTTCAATCTTCAAATTTATTTTTTGTCATGTGTCTAAAATTGAAAAGAAAATGAGACAAAATTGAAGGAATATAAGCCGATAATGATCTAATCTCCTCAAGCTATCTACAATGGCTTATGCATTTTGAATATCTATGTAAAATGATTAATCAAACTTCTAAAATGCACATCCTTCCGGTTTTCAAATGTATTGTACATTTTGTCTACTATGTTTATCCAAATTAGAAAGCATCGTAGATTAATGATAACTTTTTTTTTTTTTTTATAATTCTCTCCATTTTTTTGTTTTTTTGTATGAATGAATAATATTTTATATCATCATAAACACCAATACAACTCACTTTAATAGTGCTGTACACTACAGAATCCAGACACTATACAAGTATCTTCCCATTGAAGAAAAAAAAAAAAAAACAGAACCACCAAAGACAACCCAAAACTTTCCTTTAAATCCAACTCTGACAAGCAAGATTTCTTCCGTCAGTGTTGGATACCTTCCACAACAAAGAAAGAAGATTTAAATGATTTTAAAAAATAAAAATAGAAAATCATAAAAAAAAAAAATAATTAATTACATTTTTTTTAGATAGAAATATAGAGAATACGGAATAGTCTCTCAGAAAATGTTTGTCAAATGATTGGATTAGACGGATCAAAGACCCAAAAAATTCATCACAAAATCAACTTTAACATTTTTCAAGTCCTTTGCCAAACACATCCTAAACTATGACCTGTCCATTTTCGGTTGGAGTCCAGCCTGGCTAAGGGGCTCGTCATGGCCCATGGGCCACCAATACGAGAGAGAGAGAGAGAGAGAGAGAGAGAAAAGCAAAGTCAGGGAAAATCCCTTTAACCACCGGACTTTCTTGTGTATCGATGCCATTTTCTGGAAAGACATCGGAAAAACCGTTGGGTGTTTAGGCTCACGCATGATTTGACCATTCAAAATCAAACATGTATTTCAATCAAAAATTGTTGTGTTTGTTTATTATATACAAGCATCTTTCCTTAAAAAGGTTGTAATATTTGGAGATGTTGTCCAGCATAATGTAATAGATTTCAGTCTTTTTCAGGTGTAAACTGAGGGATTTTTCTGGGGTAGATCGATGAAGAAACTATAAAAAGTAAATTGACTACTTTCCAAAGCCGACAAGCACCACCAGAACAAAAGAAAAAGCACAAGGGCCAGTATGTGTACTCTACATCTACATGTCAGAAATTGGAGTTGGAAGACTGACCCATAATTGGGGGTCTGAAAGCAAGAACAAAAAGCAAATTAGGCAGGAAAGTTCTCGTGAAGCACAAAGAATAATATAAGGGCCCCCTCGTGAGATGTGTCCCTTGTTTGCAGGGTATACTCAATAATAACCCCACATTTGCCTTTTTATTCCCTTCACTGCCAAACAAAGCGTATAAGCTTTCCCAGTTTCCCTTCTTCTGCCTTTCTGTCTAGTTATCCTCTCCCCGCCCCCCCCCCCCTTTTTTTTTTTCTCCTCTCCATTTTCTCAAGAAAAAGAAGAAGAAGAAGAGGATCTCCCAATATGCAAGTGGGGTGGCTGCGGCAGTTAATGGTCGTGGCTTTTATCTCGTTGTTAGTCTGCGGAGATCAGAAGGAAGCGGCGGTGGCGGTTGGCGTAAACAACCGTTCACCAAATACGCGAGAGAAGCAGCAGCAGCAGCAGCAGCAACGGCAGCGTTTGAGGCATTCATTTGACGTGTACTTCTCAAGCAAGAGGAAAGTACCGAACGCATCAGACCCTCTCCACAACCGGTGAAGCCAAGCCATAGCTTTACTTTTGCTGTTATTATTATTGCTTAAGAGTTTTTTTCTTTTGATTTTTTTTTTTAGGGTTAATTGGAAAATGTGAAAGAAAAGAGGGATTTGAGAAGAATCACATGCACGGTCATGTTGTTCTGTGCATTTTGTCAATGATGAGGGTTGGGTTGTTGCTTTTCCCTATCCATGCTTTCAACTTTTTCCTGCTTCTTTAGGACTTTGATATCCATATATATTCTGTAATATTATTTTTATATATATACCAAAAAATGCGTTAAATATATATGTTATGTACGTATAATGTGATTCGAATATATCAAGTGATCATGAAACTTGGCCTTTTCTGATACGCTTCTGTCACCATTTTCCACACCATTTGTCTTTTGCAGCTTGTCCCTTTTCTCCCTTTTTCATTTTTCTTCTTCTTCTCCTTTATTAATAATTGCTTCTACTTTTCTTTCTCTGCCTCAAGCTCTCCTGTTTGACCTTTGCTTCCTACACCACAATTTCCGGCGTGAGATATTTCCTCAGTTGGTGGCACAGGAGATTTATAATTTTATATACAGTCCGATCATTGATTAGGATGCAGGGTGAAATTTCACTATTCTGCTCCCTCTTCATTGATAATTTCAGGTGTAGAGATCTTCAAATGGTGTTCAAATGACAATTAATTTCGTATGATTATCTTTTTTTCTTGAAAAATCTATAGGGTATTGCCAATTTTACTACAAGAGTCATGTTTTTTTATTTTATTGATATGGCATTTAAAATTTTTAAATGATATAATGCTATATGCATCTTTAAATGCAATAACTTCTTGACATTTTTTTAATATCTCTTATATATTATAATATTTTCTGAAATTGAACTTCCATGAATTGTTGGTTAACTTGTAAAAATATGTTGGATGTATAATCTAGATTAATGATATATAAATAAATCAAATGTTATTAAGGGATCATTAGAGTCATTGAAATTTGTTCACCTTAAATATAAGGGATTAGGATTCTTATGGTAAATTGAGATGTGATAAATTTCTATGTGGGCTTTGTTTATAAAAAATGATTAATGTTAATATATATATATAACCTCATCTTAGAAATTAACTATTAGATTTTTTGACTTATGTGGATTTCACACAAATTCAATGGTGGGCTTTATAAATCTAATAGTTGATCTATTGAATTTAAGAAAAATATTGACGTGAATCATTTCTCTTATTTATGATTCTATTCAATAAGTTTTTCCAAGTAAAGGTTAGGTCCTAAAGTAGAATGCATGGATGTTTGTTAGTTTGAGCATGTTTAAGATTGAGCTAGGGAGTTAAAAAAAATATTTTAGTACTTAAAAATTTGTGTCAAACAAAAAGGGGCGTGATATACATTTTTTCCCGTTCCTTCTTTCATCCTCTCAATTTAAAAATTATTATTGGATTTGCAGGGCTATGCTCACTGATTCAATGGTAATTTTTAAAATTTGGAGGATGAGAGATGGATCGAAAAAGAAATGAATCCTTAAATTTGGAAGGATGGGGAGATAGACAAAAAAGAAATGAATCATTTCCCAAAACAAAGTGCTTGTCCGTTTGGTAAAATAAAAAATTAAAATACACTTCAAACTTTTTTTTTTATAAATATATTTTTTACTCTAAAAATTTTATTTTTCAGCACAATTTTAAACATATTTCTAAATTAGAATATGATGTAAGTTAATTGTTGGTGAAGGAGGATGGAACCAATTGAGGAAAAACGGTTGGTGACGGTCGATAGTGACAAGCTACTGGTAAATAGACATAATTGGTTGTCCATTTCACACTAGGGTTAGCTTTGCCCAAAAAAAAAAAAAAAAGTAGAAATGAAATCAAATGTGTTAAATATACCGGAACTTCACTTACTTCCCATTAACTTTGGCGCATTTTGCAAATACCTTTCTAATGTTCAAAATCTTCCACTTTGGTGTATTGAATTTTGATTTCCTTTCAGTTACCCCAATTCCGTTACGAATTGCAGTTAAATTAAACGGTCAAATATATAAAAAACCTTTATACTCCTACATTTTAAAAAAATTCCAAATTTACCCCTAAAATTCCAAAATTTCAAATTTTTATAAAAATTATTTTTTAATAAAAAAATAAGTGTATTTTAGTTCGATACACCAAAGTGAAAGATTTTGAACATTTGAGAAGTGTTTACAAAATGCGCGAAAGTTCATGGAAGTAAGTACAATTTTCCTTTATATATATATATATATATAGTTAATTTGTAAAATAAAATTGGCGGAATATATAGAAAATATTGGCAAAGCTAACCCTAGCATTTCTCAGAAAATATCCCTTCAAGATTTGAAACTTAAAAAAGCCCTAAATTGCTCAAAGTTGTCTAGCCACCTTATTGACGGGATCACCTAAAAAGAAGGAAGGAAAGATCCATCTATTATTAACAATTATTCTTTATAACATGTTCTGTTCAATTGCAACAATTATTAGGTTTGATACGGACACAACATAAATTTAATTTATGGTCAACTTCTCTCCCACGTGTAAAAAAAATTTGAATTTTAAACCAAACAAATTGTCTTTTTCCCAGATTTTCAGAATCACAATATCCTTTCTATTAATTTTTTTTTAAAAAAATAACACGTAGAAGAGAAGTTGGCCATAAGTTGAATTTATATTGTGACCTTAACATTTTCCTTTATATTGTGTTATAGTTCTTAGTACACATGCAATACTTTATTGTCTTAACACTATATTCATAACATCACGAATATCACATATTTCTTTTCCATTGGCACCACTTTCTTTCTAATATAATGTGTTCCCATTAGATTAAAATCGAAGTATAAAAGTTATTAACTCCAAAATTCATGAAACTCCTTCAATTTTTTTTTTTTTTTTTTTAAATAAAGGAATCTACCACTTGGTCAAGATGATCAAGATCAATTGATGATAATAAAAGCTTTCTAATTAATTAGTTGCGTTGAAAAATCAGGAAAATTTTGGTATATGATTTATGCAACTAGGTATCTAGGGAAAGAGTAAAAAGTTTCAAGAGAATATAAATCTAACAAGTAGAGCTCATCGAGAAGCAAAATTGAAGCTAGTTTGACCGTTGAAAAAAAGTAGGGATGATCGATGACATAAGACCCCGAAGGCTCAGAACTCAGAAGCCGTGAGATTCCAAAGACCCTAAAGACCCTATCCTGCCATCCTCCTCAGTCTGGTCAAAAGAATCAAAACAAGCTCAGATATTCTCAAACCAGTCAAATCAAATAAGAAAGGCATTAATCTTTCCTTCCACTGTGGCGCATCAGGACATATGCTAACGCTCAAAATAGTTTTCTTTTTTTTTTGGCACTATATGCTAAAAATATTTGCCAGTGTAAATGAGCCATGAGCCACATATATATATATATATATATATATATATATATATAATGTTTTTATATTTGGCATGAACCATAGGTCCATAGCATGTTACCAGTACACTCGTACACTCGTAGAGGGTCTCAAATTTTGTAGCGATTAAGAACATGATTACGACTGTGTTTAAGAAATAAAGCTTTTAAGTAAAAAAAATTTTATTTTTAAATTTTTACCAAACATTTTGGCCATTTTTTGGCTTTTTAAATTCTTAAAAGCGCTTCCAATTTTTTACCAAACGGATACTTTTTTCTTCAAACGAATTTTTAAAATGTTAAATGCACTTTTAGACTCGTTAAACGTACACAAAAACATGCCGTAAGTCATTATTTTCTTTTGTGGGAGACCAAATTTATTTTATCTCATACAATTAATATAACTCTTTTTTGTGTGTGTGTGTGTGTGTGTGTAAGTTGACTGAAATTTGTGCATAAGTTATGCGAAGAAATACTTCTTGTGTGGTAAAGGGGCTTAATTAAGGGTCGGGCGCTCTATTTGCAATCTTTCAGCCTTCTAAACTCTAGAGAGAGATAATGAGAAATTAAGGATTTTTGCAAGTTTTTAAACTTCCATTTTAAAAAAAAGGTTATTTCTATATCCTAACCTTATAGAAATAACCTAACCTTCGAGTTCTTTTCGAGATTTAGTCATATTTAGCTCATGTAGTGTTTTATTTCATAGATGTGTATAGGGTTGGGTATCGGTTAAATTAGTGTCAGTATACCCATTTTCGCCCATTGAACCGATCAAGTCGATTAAATTCGTTAATTAACCGACTTTATACTGATATGTATTAATTTTGACAATTTCTGTTAATTTGGTTAATTGTCAGTCCGTTAAATTGGTTAACTTTTATGGGCCAAGCCTATTTTTATGAGCCAAATCCCAAATGGGTATTTTTTTTTTTTTTTCTTCCCCAAATGGCTTTTTAAGGGCTAAGCAATTGTTTATTGGACATGTTTATAAGCACCCTTAACATATTCATTATCTTAGATTATTACAAATTGTCACTAATATAGATAAAATTAAATAAGAATTGATTAATATTGCTAGGACATTACCCTACCATACTTTGGCGATTATATTTTCGGTTAAGTCGATTAAGTCATTTTTGGTTCGATTCAATTCAGTTACTAAAGCCGGTATAAATTTTTATTTGGACTATTGACAATCGGAAGTCAGTAGAGTCAGTAGGCAATCAGTAGATGGTAATCAGATATTTTGCCCACCCCGAAATGCTTGTGTTAGAAGTTTTGTAGGTAAAGTCGGGTTATTGTATGGAAAACTGTAAATTTAGGAATAGAGAGCTTGAGTTGTGTTGTATGGTATGTTCCATTTCGAGTTTTGTGCTACTTAAGAGTAAATGTTTAGCTCATAAATTTGTTGTTGTGCTTAAATTCTTGAGACCTTGAAGCGTTAATTAGGACGAAATTTTAGTGTTTTTTTTTTTTAATTGAATAAGGAAAGGGTTATAGGAGAAGATCCTTATCACTTTTGATCCTAAAGGAAGAAGAAGTGGGTAATCATAAAAACGAAAATGGGGTGGGCTCCCCAACAACAAACCCAAAACAAACTACAAGAGTGCGACAATAATTACACAAGATAGAAAATTGGACAAACAAGTGACACGATCTTCTCAAGGACCGCTCAAGACGGTTACAGAAGCAAAAAGGGTACATACTAAATCTGAACCCCCGCTAAGAACTAGCAACAACCATTGGAAAGTGATTGAAGCTGAAGGGGCATTGTAGTAGTCCATTGAAGGGACTACAACAAAGAAAGAAACCAGTACATATCCGGTTACAAAAGTCTCCACAAAAAGATCAACATGCCAAAAAGCAGGGAGACAACAACCCACAAAAAACACAAGCAGCAGAAAACACAACAAATTCATGTAAGGAATATTTTGTCTATTATGAACAACAAATTGATCGTTATTATTATAGTTTTTAGTTTTATTGTGTTTAAACTTTATGTATGGAATATTTTGTCTATTATGAACAACAAATTCATCAAGAGCTTCTTTATCAATTATTAATTTCTGAGTTTTGAATGTCTACCTTCATATTTTATACCAATCCTACGTAAGATTTGAAAAATACTTATAAACACACTAAAAACGTTTGACAATGAATAGTTGTATTAAAATTAAAATAAACTAATAATTCAAACTAATCAATCTTTATAATTTTTTTTTTAAAAAAAAACCAATACTTAGATTCATAATGATAGCTTGGAATTAATCCACCAATGGCATCAGCGGAGCAGATGACATAAATTATAGGATACTCTTCATTTCATTTGAAGTAAAAAATATTTAGTTAGTTATAGTGGAATGGTATTTTTGTCCATTCAAAAAGTGAAAAGACAAAAATATCCTTTTACTATAGCCCGAGGATCCTGTGCCGGATGACGCAGAGTTGAAAATTGTTCAGTTTGTTTTGCCGGATGACGCAGAGTTGAAAATTGTTCAGTTTGTTTTGTTTAGAAAGTTTAGTTAAGAGTAGCTCAATCAGTTAGAACCACGCCTAATGAAGTGAAAGTAATTGTCATTCTCTCTTGCACGGACATGTAAAATTTTAAAAAAAAAATTAGGCGCCGACGACGAATAATGGCTTTCCATGCATGGAATAGTGATATATATATATATATATATATATATATATATATATATATTCTTTTAACTATTTAAATATTATTTTAATTATATTTTATAATATTATAATACTGCCGTGTATGAATCACTACCCTCCATGCATGTATGTGGAGGGTCATGAAAAGAGTATAACGACAAATTCCAGCAATCTGACTTCATGGATGACGATTGGAGAAGCTCGATCGGCTCTTTCTGTCTCACATTAAAAAGGTAATGGCCGATGGCCGATGGGATTATCTCTTTGCTGCATGCTTTGCCATGGAAAACTTCTACTCTTACCTTGCTTTCTTCCTCTCTGTTTTTTTCATCATCATCATCAAACTTGTAAACTCCCACAACCAAAAACTACCACCGGCTCCATTTTCTCTGCCGATAATCGGCCATGCCCAGCTCCTTAAACAACGGCTCTACCAAACGCTGGACACCCTGTCGTTGCAGTACGGTCCAATACTTTACCTTAAATTGGGTTCCCGGTCTATCCTCGTACTATCTTCTCCATCCCTTGTCGAAGAATGCTTCACCAAGAATGACATAATATTTGCAAATCGCCCCCACACAATGGCAGGGGATCATTTCACTTACAACTCGACTGCTCCCGTCTGGGCCCCATATGGCCACATGTGGCGGAACCTCCGGCGCATCTTGGCTGTTGAGATCTTCTCTCAGATGAATCTCCAGAAGTCTTCCGTCGTCCGACAAGAAGAAGTTCACTCCCTTCTCCGCCAAATATACAGAGCCTCCAACAGAGGACCTCAAAGGTTGGAGTTAAGGTATTTGTTCTCGCTTTTGATGTTCAATATAATGATGAGAATGGTTGCAGGCAAGCCGTGTGTCGGAGAGGAGGCGGCGGCAAGCATGGATTTGGGAAAGCAAAATCTCAAGGAGTTTAAGGAGAATTACTCTGCAAACTTGTCAATTAATATATGTGATTTCTTTCCAGTTTTGAGGTGGGTTGGTTACAATGGGTTGGAGAAGAGTATGATCAGGCTGCAGAGGAAGAGAGACAGATGCTTCAGGCTTTTGATAGAAGAGATTAAGCAAAACAAAGCGAGTTTGTTGAATAAGAAAACTCTGATTGAAACTCTTTTGTCTCTTCATGAATCAGAACCTGAACTCTGTTCTGATAATGTCATAAAAAGCATGGTAATGGTAAGTGATCATATAAATCTTTCCCATTTTTGCTTCATAATGGTGGTTTTGACCACTCTTTTTTTTTTCTTTTTTTTTTTTTTGAAATGGGTTTTTGACTACCTTCTGTACGTCTTGTCTTCACTGTGTTTTTTACATCATTTTTTTTTTTTTTTTTTTGTTTTTACCAAAAGTAACTATCCAGCTCTGTACCAGAACAGGATGCTCATGAAAAGTCCCACATGATCTCAGCAATTACATGACACCTTTAATCATACTATTTAGTGTAATTTTCTAGGAGTGTTTTTTTTTTTTTTTTTCCTGTTACTATAAAATTTGTACCACTCAATTTATTAAATTCAATTCATTACAGCTCCTATAGGTAGGCAAATATTCCAACATATTTCAGTCTGGACCTCAAAATTTATTCCAACACCACTAGAGTATTTAATGTTAAAATATTGATTAAATGATTAAATTTACTTATTCTTGTAAGTTTAAACTTTTAAAACATTTGTTAATTTAACATGGCATTAGAGTCAAAGGTCTTGACCGGAATCGAATTTTGAATATGTCAATTTGCCCCTCATTTAAATTAAATATTTTACGTATTAAGTTTTACCTATTAAAAGGAAGTTTGAGCCTACACATGAGGGAAAATATTAAAATATTAATTAAGTGATTAAATTTACCTCTTTTTATAAACTTAAATTTTTATAACGACCGATAATTTAACATTTAATATGTTTCAGACGATGTTTGTTGCGGGAACAGATACAACATACACAACCATGGAATGGGCAATGTCACTACTCTTGAATCATCCAGAGGCATTGGAAAAGGTTAGAGCTGAGATTGACAACCAAGTTGGGCATGGTCGTTTGCTAAATGACCTTGATCTTCCCAAGCTTCCCTATCTTCGCTGTGTCATCAATGAGGCACTCAGACTATATCCTGCAGTGCCACTTTTGTTGCCTCATTTCTCCTCAAAAGACTGCACTTTGGGGGGATTTCATATTCCAGGAGGGACGATTTTGTTGGTGAATGCATGGGGCATTCATAGGGATCCCAAGGTGTGGGAGGAGCCCAACAGGTTCAAGCCAGAGAGATTTGAAGCGTTCAACGGAGAAAAAGAGAGGTTCAAATTCATTCCGTTCGGAACGGGGAGGAGGGCGTGCCCCGGCGCCGGCATGGCCATGCGGACAATGTCATTGACATTGGGTACTCTCATTCAGTGCTTTGATTGGGAAAGGGTTGGAAAGGAGATGGTGGACATGAGCCAAGGCTTAGGATTTGTTCTGGCAAAGGCTGAGCCTTTGGAGGCTGTCTGTAGTCCACGCCCATCCATGATTAGCATCCTCTCCCAACTTTGATTATATCGTACCCGAGCTGTAAATAAATAAAGCTACTTGTAAACGTATCTAGGTTCCGCTCCATTACAAGTATAGTGTCCGAACTCGACTTGTTTATCGTTCCGATTATATTGTCAGATAAACATCTTTTCTTCTGTCCCTTTCTTTCCCCAACATGTCCCGTTGGTTTCAGTCTTTTATTTTAAATTTGTTTTCTTTTTTCGGTAGGTTCAATGTACTGAGGTGAGGTTGTAATACAACTTTCTCTTATCAATATTTGGCTGGATGTGACAAAATTTGTGGACAAAATTTTGGGTTTGATTCTATTTTATCTGCCTATGATTTCAATGCGACGTTTCATTCTTCAAATGTCTTGTATGGAGACAATTTGACACGTCATGATTGAGGCCTTGGTGAATCATTGATAAAGTATTCCCTTACGATATGAATGTTGGAGAACCAGACATACTTAACTCCATGAAGAAACCAAATAAGCATTTTTGCATGCTATAAGAATGGGCCATACGTCACAAATTAATGTTTATAGCGTACGTCACAATTGGGATAAAGGCAAGCAACCCAAAAAACACAAAGACATTTGAGACGTGATGGGTCTTTCCATAGCCCACGATAGAAAGGGGCGTGGCTGTATGGGCATCCAAAACACCTATTGATCTCTTATGATGGATTTGAGGCCTTTTTGTAATTACTATAAAGGCCTAATAAGTAATGAGTTAGATTATTCTCGGACATACCACATGGACCAAGCCCATACCTGAAAAAAATAACAATGAGGAATTAATAAAATAGTGGTTTCGTTTATGACATACATCTACAAGATCAAGCCCTAAAGCTGCATTGATATTTATAATATAACGTGTTCTTATTTATAGGAGAATCATGTTGGATACGAATAAAATTCTAGTCTAAATAAATTAGTTAGATGATAATCTTTAATTATAGCTAGATTTCAACGATAGTCTTTAAGTGTGACTTAGTGATATTTTTCAACTATAAGTCAATAATAGTTTTTAACTGTGACTATTATTCTTGAACTCCAAGATATACTTTAACAATATATACCATCATCGGGGCTATAGTAAAAGTAGTGAATTGAAGGATAAGATATTGAGTTATATGTTCAATTGGGTCTAAACTTTGGATCCGTGCAAAGCACATCCATCACACGGACCAAATAAGACTGGACTGCGTGGCCCCAAAGAATTAGTAACACATATGAGAATTCAAATTTCAGCCTTAATAGACTTTCACCACCGAAAATTGAGACCTGCACCACTAGGCCAACCTACTGGGGTCTTACTTCACTATACTAATAGCTAAGTTATTAGTCCTCTTCCAACCATGAACTAGCTTTTCTCCATGGAATTCATCCCTCTCTTCCTCAATCTTTCTCCTTTCTTATTCACTGTCAACTATTCCTCTCTCGATTTCTCTCTCCTTCGCAACATGAGCACAATAAGACAAGTGTGGTGGTGGCAACACTCACAAGTACAAAAATGGTGGTTTTTTTTTTTTGGCTTTGTGTAACAGTCTGAGTTACCAGCGAGTATGGTGACAATCTTCGGTAAAATACCATGGAGTGTATATTAAAAGTGAATTGGACTTGTACTTAATTATTCTATTAGAATTTTTTTGGTTGGGATCCCGATCAATGTAAATGAGCCAATATATATATATATATATATTTGGCATGAACCATAGGTCCATAGGTATTGGTATATGCTCGTAGAGGGTCTCAAATTTTGCAGCGAGTAAGAGCATGTTTGAGATTGTGTTTGAAAAATAAAAATTTTAAGTCAAAAAATGTTTTTTTTTTTTTTTTTACAAAATCTTAAAAACACTTGTAGATGTAGTCTCAAATTTTGCAGTGACTTAGAGCATGTTTGAATTTGTGTTTAAAAAATAGAGTTTTTAAGTAAAATTTATTTAATTATTTATTTTCCAAAAGCTTCATTTCTAAGCTTTAGCCAAAAGTATGTTTTGACCTTTTCTTTTCTTTTCTTTTCTTTTGCTTTTTTGACTCTTAAAAGCACTTTCAATTTTTTATCAAATGGATACTTTTTTCTTCAACCGAACTTTTTGAATATTAAACGCACTTTTAGGCTCCTTAAACGTACACCAAAACATGCCCCAAGTCATTATTTTCTTTTGTGGGAGACCAAATTTATTTTATCTCACACAATTAATATAATTCCTTTTTTTTTTTTTTATAAGTTGACTGAAATTTGTGCATAAGTTATGTGAAGAAATACTTTATGTGTTGTAAAGGGCCTTAATTAAGGGTCGACTCTCTATTTGCAATCTTTCAACCTTCGCAACTCTAGAGAGAGAATGGGAAATGAAGCGTTTTTGGAAGTTTTTAAAGTTCCATTTTTTTTTTTAAAAAAAAAAAGGTTATTTATATATTCTAACCTTATAGTATTTGGGGTGCTTTACGAGATTTAGTCATATATTAGCTCATGTAGTGTTTTATTTTCATAGATGCATGCGTACAGGACAGGGTATCAATTAAATTGGTGTCAGTATACCCATTTTCGCCTACCGAACCGATCAAGTTGATTAAATCCGTTAATTAATCGACTTTATACCGATATGTATTAATTTTGGCAATTTCTGTTAATTCGGTTAATTGTCGGTCGATTAAGTCGGTTAACTTTTATTGGCCAAATCTCTTTTTGGGCCAAGCCTATTTTTATGAGCCAAATCTCAAATGGATTGTTTTTATTATTTTTTTTTTTGTGGCCCAAATGGTTTTTTTAGGGCTAAGCAAGTGTTCATTGGACATGTTTATAAGCACCCTTAACATATTCATTATCTTAGATTATTACAAATTGTCACTAATATAGATAAAATTAAATAAGAATTATTAATATTGCTAGGACATTTCCCTACCATACTTTGGCGATTACATTTTCGGTTAAGTCATTTTTGGCTCGATTTGGTTCAGTTACTAATGTTGTTATAAATTTTTATTTCGACTACTGACAACTAGAAGTTAGTATAGTCGGTAAGCAGTCGATAGCGGTCAGTAGGCAATAATCAGATATTTTGCCCACCCCGAGATGCTTGTGTTAGAAGTTTTGTAAGTAAAGTCGGGTTATTGTGATGGAAAAATGTAACTTTAGGAATAGAGAGCTTGAGTCGTATTGTATGGTATGTTCTATTTCGCGTTTTGTGCTGCTTAAGAGTAAATCTTTTTTTTTTTTTTTTTGTAAAAAAAAAGAAGAAGAAAGTGTTGTTGTGCATTCTTGAGACCTTGAAGTGTTGATGAGGATGAAATTTTAGTTGATCGTTATTATAATAGTTTTTAGTTTTATTGTGTTTAAACATTATGTATGGAATATTTGTCTATTATGAACAACAAATTCATCAAGAGCTTCTTTATCAATTATTAATTTCTGAGTTTTGAATATCTACCTTCATATTTTATACCAATCCTACGTAAGATTTGAAAAAGACTTATAAACACACTAAAAACGTTGGGGAAACTTCAGAAAACCCCCCTGAAGTTCCAGCCGATTTGAAAAATCCCCCCTGAATTTCCAAAGCTCTCACTTAGACCCCCTGAACTTTGGTTTTCTCTCACTTTGGACCCCTTTAACATTAAACTACGTCGTTTTGGATGTTTTATACCCATTTTACCCTTCCCCAAAACTATGTCGTTCTAAGCATAATATATATATATATTTAAATTAAAAAAAGTAAAAAATATATATATATATATATAAAATTAAAAAAAAAAAAAAAAAACCGGGGGTGGCTACACTATCTGGGGGTGGTCGAACCACCCCCATGGCCAAGGGGGTGGTCCGGCCACCCCCTTGGCCAAAAAAAAAAAAAAAAAAAAGGGATGGGGTGTTTTTGGGGGTGGCCGGACCACCCCCAAGGGGCTGGGGTGGTTTCGGCCACCCCATACCGGCCGTATAGGGTGGCCGAAACCACCCCCAGCCCCTTGGGGGTGGTCCGGCCACCCCATATGCACCCCTCCCCCCCGTTTTTTTTTTTTTTTTTTTTTTTCCCTTTTGGGGGTGGCCGGACCACCCCCATGGCCAAGGGGGTGGTCCGGCCACCCCCAGACCGGCCAGGGGGTGGCTCTTCCACCCCCTTGGCCAAAAATGGGGTGGTTCGGCCACCCCATTTTGGCCAAGGGGGTGGCTCCAGTTTTTTTCTTTTCTTTTTTTTTTTTCTTTTTTTTTTTTTTTTTTTAAAAAAAAAATTTTAATTTTTAAATTTTTTCTTTTTTAAAAAAAATAAAAATTAATGCCTAAAACGACGTCGTTTTAGGCTGGATAATTTTAGGACACAAAACGACGTAGTTTTGGGGAAGGGTAAAATGGGTATAAAACATTCAAAACGACGTAGTTTAATGTTAAAAGGGTTCAAAGTGAGAGAAAATTAAAGTTTAGGAGGCTTAAATGAGAGTTTTAGAAATTCAGAAAAGGTATTTCAAATCGGCTGAAACTTCATAGGGTTTTTTGAAGTTTCCCAAAAAAAAACGTTTGACAATGAATAGTTGTGTTAAAATTAAAATAAACTAATGGCTTTCCATGCATGTGGAGGGTCAGGGAAAGAGTATAACGACAAACAGCAATCTGACTTCATGGATGACGATTGGATAAGCTCGATTGGCTCTTTCTGCCTCACATGACAGTCAAAAGGTGATGGCCGATGGGATTATCTCTTTGCTGCGTGCTTTGCCATGGAAAACTTTTACTCTTACCTTGCTTTCTTCCTCTCTGTTTTTTTCATCATCATCATCAAACTTGTAAACTCCCACAACCAAAAACTACCACCGTCTCCATTTTCTCTGCCGATAATCGGCCATGCCCAGCTCCTTAAACAACCGCTCTACCAAACGCTGGACACCCTGTCGTTGCAGTACGGTTCAATACTTTACCTTAAATTGGGTTCCCGGTCTATCCTCGTACTATCTTCTCCATCCCTTGTCGAAGAATGCTTCACCAAGAATGACATAATATTTGCAAATCGCCCCCGCACAATGGCAGGGGATCATTTCACTTACAACTCGACTGCTCCCGTCTGGGCCCCATATGGCCACATGTGGCGGAACCTCCGGCGCATCTTGGCCGTTGAGATCTTCTCTCAGATGAATCTCCAGAAGTCTTCCGTCGTCCGACAAGAAGAAGTTCACTCCCTTCTTCGCCAAATATACAGAGCCTCAAACAGAGGACCCCAAAGGTTGGAGTTAAGGTATTTGTTCTCGCTTTTGATGTTCAATATAATGATGAGAATGGTTGCCGGCAAGCCGTGTGTCGGAGAGGAGGCGGCGGCAAGCATGGATTTGGGAAAGCAAAATCTCAAGGAGTTCAAGGAGAATTACTCTGCAAACTTGTCAATTAATATATGTGATTTCTTTCCAGTTTTGAGGTGGGTTGGTTACAAAGGGTTGGAGAAGAGTATGATCATGCTGCAGAGGAAGAGAGACAGATTCCTCAGGCTTTTGATAGGAGAGATTAAGCAAAACAAAGCCAGTTCCTTGAATAAGAGAACTCTGATTGAAACTCTTTTGTCTCTTCATGAATCAGAACCTGAACTCTGTTCAGATAATGTCATAAAAAGCATCGTAATGGTAAGTGATCATATAAATATTTCCCATTTTTGCTTAATAATGGTGGTTTTGATTACTTTCTGTACGTCTTGTCTTCACAGTGTTTTTAACATCATTTTTTTTAAACCCAAAGTAACTATCCAGCTCTGTAGCAGAACAGGATGCTCATGAAAAGTCCCACATGATCTCAGCAATTACATGATACTTTTAACCATACTATTTAGTGTAATATTCTAGGAGTGTTTGTTTCCTGTAACTATGTAATTCGTACCACTCAATTTACTAAATATTCAATTCATTACAGCTCCTATAGGTAAGCAAATATTCCAACATATTTCAGTCATTTACTGTACCTCAAAATTTATTCTAACGTTACTAGAGCATTTAATATGTTTCAGATGATGTTTGTTGCGGGAACAGATACAACATCAACAACCATGGAATGGGCAATGTCACTACTTCTGAATCATCCAGAGGCATTGGAGAAGGTTAGAGCTGAGATTGACAACCAAGTTGGACATGGGCGCTTGCTAAATGACCTTGATCTTCCCAAGCTTCCCTATCTTCGCTGTGTCATCAATGAGGCACTCAGACTATATCCTGTAGTGCCACTTTTGTTGCCTCATTTCTCCTCAAAAGACTGCACTTTGGGGGGATTTCATATACCAGGAGGGACGATTTTGTTGGTGAATGCATGGGGCATTCATAGGGATCCCAAGGTGTGGGAGGAGCCCAACTCGTTCAAGCCGGAGAGATTTGAGGCGTTCGACGGAGAAAAAGAGAGGTTCAAATTCGTTCCGTTCGGAACGGGAAGGAGGGCGTGCCCCGGCGCCGGCATGGCCATGCGGACAATGTCATTGGCATTGGGTACTCTCATTCAGTGCTTTGATTGGGAAAGGGTTGGAAAGAAGATGGTGGACATGAGCCAAGGCTTAGGATTTCTTCTGGCAAAGGCTGAGCCTTTGGAGGCTGTCTGTAGTCCACGCCCATCCATGATTAGCATCCTCTCCCAACTTTGATTATACCGTACCCGAGCTGTAAATAAACAAAGCTACTTGTAAACGTATTTAGGTTCCGCTCCGTTACGAGTATAGTGTCCGAACTCGACTCGTTTAACGTTCCGATTATATTGTAAGATAAACATCTTTTCTTCTGTCCCTTTCTTTCCTCAACATGTACCGGTGGTTTCAGTTTTTTTTAAAAAAATTTGTTTTCTTTTTTCTGTAGGTTCAATGTACTGAGGTGAGGTTGTAGTACAACTTTCTCTTATCAATATTTGGCTGGATGTGACAAAATTTGTGGACAAAATTTTGGGTTTGATTCGATTTTATCTACCTATGATTTCAATGTGACGTTTCATTCTTCAAATGTCTTGTATGGTGACAATTTGACACTTCATGATTGAGGCCTTGGTGAATCATTGATAAAGTATTCCCTTACGATATGAATGTTGGAGAACCAGACTTTTTTTTTTTTTTTTTTTTTTTTTTATGAGTTCATTGCAAGAAACCAAACAACAATACAATAAACTACAAGAGACAACAGTAAGGGGAGGATCCTTCCCACTAGCTAGAGGGGAAAAAGGGAAAGGAGTAGAGGAAAAGGGAATGCTGCCAGAGTGAGATCTGGCTGCGGCCCAACGTGCCACTGAATAGGCAGAGAAGTTTGCACTTCTATTAATTTTCCTAGCTTCCCAGGAGGAAACAATAGGAATAGTTTCTAAGGAGCTGAAAATAATTGGAGAGACCCTCCAATCAAAAACGGAATTTGGATGTTGGAGAGATTGAACCACCACTTCAGAGTCGCCTTCAAGAATAAATCGATCAAGGAGAAAAGTAGTCGCAAGAGAGATAGCTAGCTAGGCTGCCAGAGCTTCCCCCCACATTAGGAGTACATGAGGGACTAATCTTGGAAAGCATATGAATAATATTGCCTTCAGAATTGCGGCAAACAGCTGCCTGGGCTGAGTAAGAATCCCGAATAACAGTATCAAAATTAATCTTAACCTACTTGAGAGAGGGGGGGGGGGGGGGGGGGGGGGGGGGAATCCATTTTTCCACCAGGGCTGGTAATGAAGAATTCCAAGCTTGGAAATGCTCGAGAGAAATTTTATTAATATGCGTAGACACACTACGAGCATCAAAAGAGGCTCCATTGTGAAAAGCTTTATTTCTGTAAAACCATAGAATATCACATGCCACAGAGGTGAAAATTTGGAATTTATGGTGATCCACCAGAGGGATACCAAGAGAACCTCCCGGAGAAATAATAATTTGAATCCATTCCAACAAAGAAGAGAAATTAAAAGCGGTTGAATCCAACGGCCAGAAGGATTGACGCCACACTACACGAGCGAATATACATTCAAAGAACAAGTGTTTCATGGAATCATCTGCCACTTTGCAGAGAGGGCAAGAGAAATCATTAATAGAAGGAAACAATTGACCTATACGCTCCTTAGTTGGAAGAATATTCCATACAATTTTCCACAAAAATAACCTGAGCCTATCATTGAGATTTAATTTCCATAGAGATTTCCAGAACTGAGAAGAGCCATAAGATGGAGAGACATTGAAGATTGTGTTAGTAATAAATTTATAGGCCGAGGAAGTAGAGAAGCGCCCAGGTGTAGAGGAAGTCCATATATAAGAAGGCTCAAGATCTGTAGAGATGCGAATTTTGAGAATCTCTTGAGCTGATATAGGATCAAACAAAGCATGAATGGATGGAGCCTTCCAACTAGTAAGAATGGGATCGATTAAATCCCTTATTTGGAGAGAAGGGAAATTTCGGTTGGAAGGTAATTTTGGCATAGGCTTGAAAGAGGGAATTGAAGGAACCCAGTTTGAGGACCAAATAGGAGAGGATGATGTCCGAGAGACCTTTAGGCAAGCCCTATCTAAGATAAATGGTTTAATTTTCTGGATACCTTTCCAAAGCCAAGATGCTGAAGAAGGGTTTGGAGATGACAGAAAATTCCCATATTTGATATATTTATTCTGAAGTTGTTTGACCCAAAGACAATCAGCATTTGACAGAAGTTTCCAACCCAGCTTGACAACAAGAGATAAATTGAATTCATGCATTCGACGAAAGCCAAGGCCTCCAGCTTCTTTTGGCAAACAAAATGAGCTCCAAGATTTCAGAGAGAGATTTTTGGATTTATCCTTAGGGAAACCCCACCAAATTTTTTTGAAAATTCTGTCCAGAGAAGAGCTGAAAGAAATTGGCAACAGAAAAGAGCTCATGGCTTAAGAGGGAATAGAAGAAGCAACCGATTTAATGAGCACAGTGCGACCAGCTTGGGACAAAGTTTTCGCACGCCAACCCTCAATTTTACATGAAACTTTCTCCAAGATATCTTTAAAGGTTGCAGCTTTAGAATTGCCAAAGAAGAGTGGTAATCAAAGATATTTGGAAGAAATTGAGGCTCTCTTGTAGGGAAAAATACCACTTATACTATTAATAGTAGAAGATGTCGTATTTTTACTGAAATGAACAAAGGATTTTGAAATGTTAATTGCTTGCCCAGACCATTGGCAGTATTTATCTAGACAAGATTTGAGAATTATCGCCTCTGAGGAAGTTGCTCTTGCAAAAAGAATAAGATCATCCGCAAATAGAAGATGAGAAATGGGAGAGCAATTTCGAGCAATTTTGATACCTCTCAGAAGATTATGAGATTCTTGATGGATCAGAAGATGAGATAAAACTTCAGTACCCAGAATAAAGGGAAATGGTGATAAGGGATCCCCTTGACGAAGACCTCTAGCAGGTCTAAAAAGACCAAAAGGACTTCCATTGATGAGAATAGAGAATGAAGGAGAAGTAATACAAATCTTAATCCAGTTAATCCAAGTTGCATGAAACTCAAGCTTAGATAAGATAGCTAGAATAAAACTCCATTCCATTCGATCAAAAGCCTTTTCCATATCAATTTTGATAGCCATTAGACCTCCTCGGCCTTTCTTGGAGTTAATAGTGTTAAAAAGCTCATGTGCCAAAATAGAATTATCTTGAATATTCCTGGAGGGAACAAAAGCAGATTGATAAGGAGATATAAAGTGATGAAGCAAACCTTTGAATCTATTTGCCAGAATTTTCGAGATAATCTTGTAGATGATATTGCACAGGCTGATGGGTCTAAATTGATGCACCGAAGAAGCACCCAGTTGCTTGGGAATAAGAGCAATAAAAGAGTGATTTTGCTCTTTCAGAAGATGATTTTTCCAAAGAAATCCCAAATACTTGAAAGAACCACATTTTTGACAATACTCCAGTATTTCTTATAAAAAAGGGCTGTGAATCCATCCGGACCCGGAGCTTTAGTAGAGCCAATGCTAGATAACATAGAGAATATTTCTTGTTCCGAAGGAATGGCACAAATGGAATTATTTTCCTCAGGAGTGATGTAGTTGTTAAAAAGGGACAGAAGCTCTTCATCTAAATTAGGGCTAGAAGAGGAAAATAAATTCTTGAAATGAGAGGTAAAACAATTACCAATATCTTGTCTCTCTGAGATCCACTCCCCCGAAGGGAGCTTTTGAAAATCAATCGCATTTCTCCTTCTTTTGATGATAGTAGAAGTATGGAAGAACTTCGTGTTCAAATCTTTACAAGTAAGCCAAATTTCTCTGGATTTATTTCTCCACAGAGATTCTTCCTAAAGAAGAAGATCATCCAAATGTTTTTGAAGCAAAACTTCTTGATCAAAAGAGAAAGCAGAAGGCGGAGACTGCTGGATAATATCAAGCTGACAAAGAGAAGATGCTATATGTTTTTGAATATTTCCAAAATGATTGATGTTCCAGTTTTTTAGAGCTGCTTTGGTAGCTTTGAGTTTCTTGGATAAGATAAAGGAAGATGAGCCATTGAAATGAGTAATTCAAGCATTGAAGATAACTGAACCACATTGTAACAACCTCGATTTTAAAAACTCTCATATAAACAATATTAAATAGATTAAAAGAATAAATGAATAAATTAGATCAATGATATATGGATTAATGATATTGAATAACTATTTAGTGTTACAAGTATATTACATTGATTTTTGACATCTTTTGTATATCCATTCAATTCTAAAATTTAGCTTCACTAATATGTTTATGAGCATAATTAAACACAATCTAGTAAATAAATTATTTATATTGGTGTTTAGTGAAGTTAGAAATTAATTTGAAGCTTTGTAGTTTTTGGCCTAAAAAGCAGTGTCTTAATTTTCATACTGTCTAAATGGGATTAAAACTGCTAAAGAAAGATACCAAGGCTAGCCACCTTTGTTGAAAGCTTAAAGTCTTCTAGTAATGATGATTATAGTAAATATCATGATTATAATGATTTAATAAGGCAAGTGGCCAAGTGGGAATGCAAATAGTTAAAGCCTAAGTTGAATTAAAAACCTTGTATAGGCCAAAAATAGACTCAAACGAACTCGGATGTAGTCGAACCAAAAATATAAAATGTTTGTCTCGAAATTCTCTATCTACTCTCAAAATTTCATGTCAATCAGAGTACGTTTGGACATTGAAAAATGGATCGGAATGCACTGCCCTCATTTTGGACGAAAATACTATTTGGTATAGAGTATGAAATATGGACTAGGTTCATTCTTATGGTTAAATACATCTCAACCCTTAGATCAAAGGTTTAAAAATAAATCCTAACCATTCATTCTCTTATAAATAGAGCCTAAGCTATAGTCACTTTCACTTGCTTTTTATTTACAATCTTAGAACAAATAAAATTGTTTGCTCCTCCTTTCATTTTATTTCTTAGTTCTAGTCAAATACCATATAGCCTAGATCTTTCTTGTAGTGTTCAAGTGTTTTTCTAAAACTAGCTACCTAGAGAAGATTTGGTGGAGTTTTACTTCTAAGGATTATTGGGTAAGTGTTTCATGTATAAATATCATGATTTATTGCTTTTATTACTTGTCCTCATTTAATTGTTTAAAGACCCAATAAAGTGTATATTGTAAAATAAAGTAATGGATACAAGTGAATTTATAATAAAGAGCTAGTGGACAAAATCAATTAAGAACTTATAATATTATCTATATATTATTTACTTTACAGTATTTAACATTTACATTCAGTCATTTCTTTTATGTCATTTAAATTTCTGTTCATATTTCTGGCGGTAAGGACCATTTGATCTCATCCCCGAAATATGCATTTAACATTTACATTCAGTCATTTCCTTTATGTCATTTAAATTTCTGTTCATATTTCTGGCGGTAAGAACCATTTGATCTCATCCCCGAAATATGCATTTAACATTTACATTCAGTCATTTCCTTTATGTCATTTAAATTTCTGTTCATATTTCTGGCGGTAAGGACCATTTGATCTCATCCCCGAAATATGCATTTAACATTTACATTCAGTCATTTCCTTTATGTCATTTAAATTTCTGTTCATATTTCTGGCGGTAAGGACCATTTGATCTCATCCCCAAAATATGCATTTAACATTTACATTCAGTCATTTCCTTTATGTCATTTAAATTTCTGTTCATATTTCTGGCGGTAAGGACCATTTGATCTCATCTCCGAAATATGCATTTAACATTTACATTCAGTCATTTAACTAGTATAAATGACTATCTTAGATTAATATAATAAAATGAGTAAATAAAGATGAAGTAACGGATAATAAATAAATATAAAAAGATGAGGGTCTTTAAACAATTTTATTATTGGAGGATGAACTAAGTATTGTTTGTATGTATGTATTATGTGTAGAAGTGGAGCAAAATACTACACTAAGGAGAGTAAGTATGGATATACTTACTGAGTACTAGCTTTGTTTTATTGTTATAGGAATTCTTATTTTGTCTTATTGATATAATTTTGCAATACAACTGCTGCATAATGTGTCTAATAAAATGGGCTGATAAGATAGCCACCTTAAGAACAAGCTGGGTGGATTGCCGCGAGGAACTGTCGGTATCTCAGTGGATGGGGGTATATAACCGTCCAACAGGCCTAATATATAACTAAGCTGGGGCGGTGTAGTTGCCAGCACCAAACAGGTAAACCTCTAAAGTGTGAGGGACATAACGGACGTAAGCGGGCTGAGAGCTCATGAGAAGAGGTTTGAAGAAAGATTATCATAAAACACAAACTAATCTGTCATTACGCTGCATTCACAACTCATTCATTATTATATATTTTAGTCTTTAATCTTATTTGTTCAAACTAGTCTTTTTAGTCTTTATATCTAGGGAAATAGATTACTCACTTGTTTGCCTATGTAAATATGATAACGTCATCTTTACATAGATCTTGATGCAGAGATAGAAAGTGAGGACGATGGTCCTTTTACTGGTTTTGATGGTTGATAGACCATCTGCTGCAGGATTTATGCTTACTCTATGGAGCAAGTCTCATTTATGTTAATCGCTTTTATTATGTATGGTGATGTGTGTAAACTTAATAGATATTACTATGTTAATTTAGGTGCCGTCTGTGGCATATATTTGGTACACCTAGTGTGTACATATGTTGTAATGAAAACTATGTTTCTATTTTATTTAATAATATATCACCTCGAGGTATTTCAGTCAGCTCAACTGTGTTGTGTAAGTTATTCCTAGGTCATAGAAAAAGAAAAAAAATATACATACTCCGCTGTAAGATTGTATTTTCTAAAGTTGCAGCGTCACGACTTCGATATTTGTTAGTCTAAATATCGGGGCGTTACACACATGATGGATCATAGGTCCAAAATTCTTCAAATCGAAAAGGCCGAGGGAGAGAGATGTCTGAAGGAGATGTATCCAAAATGATAAGGTTATGATCCGAAATTTGTGCAGGAAGATGTTGCACAGAAAAATGAGGGAACAAATGAATCCATTAGAATTAGCTATTTCTCGATCCAGACGTTCTTTGATAAGATGATGCTCTTTTCATTTATTAGACCAGGTAAAAGGATTACTAGAGAATCCTAGGTCAACCATACCAAAGGAATCCAGAAAACTATGAAATGGATCATTAGAGGAACAGGCAAAAGGTCTACCACCATATTTTTCGGATTGTGAGAGAATCATATTAAAATCACCAATACACAACCAAGGCCCAAAATAATCCTTACCCACATCCAACATAGATTCCCAAAACCCAGATTTTTTTTTTAGGAGGACCATAAATACAAGAAAGTAGCCAAGGTTTATTAGGAGGATTAGAGTAGCACCAAGCATTTATTGTATTAACTGAAGTCGAAATACATTCTAAATCCACACCATGACACCATGCTAACAAAAGCCCTCCTTTAGAGCCAGAGGGAGGAGCATGCGACATCGAAAAAAAACCTAAGCTATTCAGAACCACAATAGCATGTGAAGTATGAGTTTTTGTTTCAGACAAAAAAAGGATATCTGGAGAATGTTTTCGAATCTTACCCCTTAAGCTACGAATTGCAGAGGCATGGGATAACCCTCTGCAATTCCAAACTAAAACCTTCATGCATGGGGAGGAGGCCTCACCGGGCTCTCCTCCAAACTCTCCAAGTCCATAGGAGTTGAAATAACAGGAACTTGAGACGGTAAAGAGATCGCCTCATGATCATACACAGCATCATTAAAAATACGACGTCTTCCTCTCCTAGCCTTGAAAAAACGACGAGAATTCATCGGGGGAGTAGCCACAAAAGCTACTGGAGAGAAACTGTCTTCAGCAATTGTAACAAGGGAGGATACTACCAAAGCCAAATCTGCACAAAAATCAGGAGCAAATGGCATCGGTGGCTGAGGCATATTTCCCAAAATCTGTCCATGAAGCCCATGAAGAGGGCTGGCCATGAAAGCTTGAACTGGACCTTTAGGAGGTTTAGCGTTTTGAAGCTCCGTAAGAGAAAGAGCTGCAATCTCCAGATTTGAGAGAGTATCCATGAGACATTTTGCCTACAACAAGACTTCTTCAGCTGAGCAAGAGAAATATCATCCTCATTATAAACCCATTTTGATTTTCCTTTTGCTCTTGATTGGATTACTAGGATTGGATAATCAGCCAGAGAGATCCTTGATGACGAGCTGGAGATATATGGAGGTTTTTTTGGGGGAGAAGGAAAGTGGAGTGTTGATGGGGTTATTGGGCGAGCACTTTCTGTAGGAGTAGAGCTATCCAATGAGGAATTAGGAGAAGGGCTAGCCAAGAAAGGGAAATAAACTTGGATAGGAGGGGGGGAGGAAGGTGGAGAAGGGACAACTGAGCTTCCACGGGTAAGGCTATATGGTTTGAAACGTGAAGGGTGAAGAGTATGTGTAGGTATTTTACGTGAAGGGGAGCTGGAGGAGATTTTGGGTGTTTGAAAGTGTGTGGGCTGTGTTGAGAGAGATTGAGTTTGAGTTATAAGTGGGCTTAAGTGAAAAGGAGGGGGTGGCCCACTTAGACTTGGGTTGCTTGAGTTTTGGGCCCAAGTGGAGAGAAAATGTTTGAAGAGGTTTGGGCTGGTTTGGTTTCTAGTTACCATGGGATGAGACTTTGTAACTTTGTCTTCACTAGAGGGAACCAGCTGGGGGTCGGTGGGAGGATAAATATGAAAATAAGGAGGATAGCAGATAGAGTCATTAATGATGGGATATTGGATACATGAGTCATCAGATGTCCTAGGGAGTTGAGATACATCACCTTTGTCCTTAAGCTTGCACATAGATTGAATGTTAGAAGGATATTTCCAAGTATGCTGCGACGTGGGAGAAGGAGGGCCAAGCAAAGGGGTTGAGTTTTCCACATGTAGTACTGGCTCCAGATTAAATGAAGAAGAAGGAAGACCCACTTGATAGGAGGCCACGTGTGGCACTATATTGGATGAATTAGAAGCCACATGAGGAGCCAAAAGAGCTTGTTTGGAAGCCACGTGTGGGACCATTTGAGCATGGTTCTTGCATGAAGCAGCGTCATTCTGAGAGGGCTCAATACTGCAAGAGGAGTTTCCCACATAAGCAACAGAGGACAAACCTGAATCTGAGTCTTCATTCTGGACTGGTGTTACCAACCTTGGGCTGCTATATGTAGTCGTTCGGAGAGAAATAGCATATTTTTCTGGGGGAACCAGATTTTGAGGAGCTGGACAAACACCTTTCTTATGTCCAACAAGCCCACAGAAAACACAATAATCATCCAACCTTTCAAATTTAAAAGCAATCCAATGAGGTTCCAAACCCGAACGTGAAAGATAGAAACCCAGTGCAAGAGGTAGGGATGTGTTAATTTCAACCTTGAACTGGATATATTGTCGACATATAAGACCAACAAATTTGTTAATATCCAGCTCTAAAAGGATCCCTATCCCTTTGCCAATTCTGATGGCGTTTTTGGTTGTCATATATTGATGAGGCAAATTATGCACTTGAACCCAAAAAGAACATAAGAGAAGTTTTACTTCATCTATTGCAAGATTAGGAGACCAAGGTTGAAGAAGAAGGAGAGATCCTCTAACATTCCAAGGGCCTTGATTGATTATACGAGTGAAATCGCTTTCAAGAGGAACCGAAAAAAGTTACTTATTTGGAGCCCAAACCTCCATAGAAAGAGGTGCTGTAAAACTCCAACTCGAAGAGAGAGTTTGACGTACATGGTATGTATTTAGAGGTTTGAGAGCTAGGAGCTTACCAATAAACGCAAAACCTTCTTGAGAGGTTGGGTTACCATCATGAATTTCCAGCTGGTCCGAGTTCTCCCATCCCAACGCCTCAGTCTCGGCAATAAGAGTGTGAAGATCAACTTCTGACGTTACCAAGTCTTCCATAGAGTTGCAGAAAATAACAGAAAAGAAAAGTAGAAAAGATACAGGGTGATCAGTGGGTAGTGTTTAAGAAAGATATAGAAAGATGCAGGATGATCAAGGGGATAATGTTTAAGGAAAAGTAAAGGAATAATGGAGTTAAGGGAGCTGGAGAGGACAAGGTGCTAGGAGTTTTCCATAATGGAAAAAGGGAGAGCTCTGGATGAGAGAGCGAGAACCAGACATATTTAACTCCATGAAGAAACCAAATAAGCATTTTCGCATGCTATAAGAATGGGCCATACGTCACAAATTAATGTTTATAGTGTACATCATAATTGGGATAAAGGCAAGCAACCCAAAAAACACAAAGACATTTGAGATATAATGGGTCTTTCCATAGCCCACGATATAAAGTGGCATGGCCGTATGGGATCCAAAACACCCATTGATCTCTTATGATGGATTTGAGGATTTTTTGTAATTACTATAAAGGCCTAAGTAATGAGTTCGATTATTCTCGGACATACCACATGGACCAAGCCCATACCTGAAAGAAATAACAATGAGGAATTAATAAAATAGTGGTTTCGTTTATGACCTATATCCACAAGATCAAGCCCTAAAGCTACATTGATATTTACAATATAATGTGTTCCTATTTATACGAGAATCATGTTGGATACAAATAGAATTCTAATCTAAATAAATTAGTTAGATGATAATCTTAATTATTGCTAGACTTCAACGATAGTCTTTAAGTGTGACTTAGTGATTTTTTCAACTATAAGTCAATAATAGTTTTTAACTGTGACTATTATTCTTAAACTCCAAGATATACTTTAACAATATATACCATCATCGGGGCTATAGTAAAAGTAGTAAATTGAAGGATAAGATATTGAGTTATATGTTCAATTGGGTCTAAACTTTGGATCCGTGCAAAGCACATCCATCACATGGACCAAATAAGACTGGACTGCGTGGCCCCAAAGAATTAGTAACACATATGAGAATTCGAATTTCAGCCTTAATAGACTTTCACCACCGAAAATTGAGACCTGCACTACTAGGCTAACCCATTGGGGTCTAACTTCACTATACTAATACCTAAGTTATTAGTCCTCTTCCAACCATGAACTAGCTTTTCTCCATGGAATTCATCCCTCTCTTCCTCAATCTTTCTCCTTTCTTATTCACTCTCAACTATTCCCATCTCTCGATTTCTCTCTCCTTCGCAACATGAGCACAATAAGACAAGTGTGGTGGTGGCAACACTCACAAGTACAAAAAGGGTGGGTTTTTTTTGGCTTTGTGTGACAGTCTGAGTTACCAGCGAGTATGGTGACAATCTTGGGTAAAATACCATGGAGTGTATATTAAAAGTGAATTGGGCTTGTACTTAATTATTCTATTAGAATTTTTTTGGTTGGGATCCCGATCCATGTAAATGAGCCAATATATATATATATATATATATATATATATATATATATATTTGGCATGAACGAAATGTTTTTTTTTTTTTTTTTGCAAAAGCTTAAAAACGCTTGTAGATGTAGTATCAAATTTTGCAGCGACTTAGAGCATGTTTAAAATTGTGTTTAAGAAATAGAGTTTTTAAGTTTTTTTTTTTTTAAAAAAAAAAAAGTTTTTTTTTTAAAAAAAAAAAGTTTTTTTTTTTTTTTTTTTTTCAAAAGCTTCATTTTTAAGCTTTAGCCAAAAGTATGTTTTGGCCATGTTTTTTTACCTTTAAAAGTGCTTTTAATTTTTTTATCAAATGGGTACTATATATATATATATATTTGGCATGAACGAAATGTTTTTTTTTTTTTTTTTTTTTTGCAAAAGCTTAAAAACGCTTGTAGACGTAGTATCAAATTTTGCAGCGACTTAGAGCATGAAAATTGTGTTTAAGAAATAGAGTTTTTAAGTTTTTTTTTTTTTTTTTTTTCAAAAGCTTCATTTTTAAGCTTTAGCCAAAAGTATGTTTTGGCAATGGTTTTTACCTTTAAAAGTGCTTTTAATTTTTTTATCAAATGGGTACTTCTTTCTTCAACCGAACTTTTTAAATTTTAAATGCACTTTTAATCTCCTTAAACGTACACCAAAACATGCCGTAAGTCATTATTTTCTTTTGTGGGAGACCAAATTTATTTTATCTCACACAATTAATATAACCCCACCCCCCCCCCCCCCCCCCCCCCCCCAAATTTGTGCATAAGTTATGCGAAGAAATACTTTTTGTGTTGTAAAGGGGCTTAATTAAGGGTCGACTCTCTATTTGCAATCTTTCAACCTTCGAAACCCTAGAGAGAGACAATGAGAAATGAAGGATTTTTGGAAGTTTTTAAAGTTCCATTTTTTTTTTTTATAAAAAAAGGTTATTTATATATTCTAACCTTATAGTATTTGGGGTTCTTTATGAGATTTAGTCGTATATTAGCTCATGTAGTGTTTTATTTTCATAGATGCGTACAAGACAGGGTATCGGTTAAATTGGTGTCAGTATACCCATTTTCGCCTACCGAACCGATCAAGTTGATTAAATCCGTTAATTGATCGACTTTATACCGATATGTATTAATTTTGACAATTTCTGTTAATTCGGTTAATTGTCGGTCGATTAAGTCGGTTAACTTTTATTGGCCAAATCTCTTTTTGGGCCAAGCCTATTTTTATGAGCCAAATCTTAAATGGATTGTTTTTTTTTTTTTTTTGGCCCAAATGGTTTTTTTAGGGCTAAGCAAGTGTTCATTGGACATGTTTATAAGCACCCTTAACATATTCATTATCTTAGATTATTACAAATTGTCACTAATATAGATATAATTAAATAAGAATTGATTAATATTGCTAGGACATTTCCCTACCATACTTTGGCGATTACATTTTCGGTTAAGTCATTTTTGGCTCGATTTGGTTCAGTTACTAACGTTGGTATAAATTTCTATTTCGACTACTGACAACCAGAAGTCAGTATAGTCGGTAAGCAGTCGATAGCAGTCAGTAGGCGGTAATCGGATATTTTGCCCACCCCGAGATGCTTGTGTTAGAAGTTTTGTAAGTAAAGTCGGGTTATGGTGATGGAAAAGTGTAACTTTAGGAAGAGGGCTTGAGTTGTGTTGTATGCCATGGTATGTTCTATTTCGAGTTTTGTGCTGCTTAAGAGTAAATCTTTTTTTTTTTTTTTTTTTTTTGAAAAAAAGAAAGAAAAAGAAAGTGTTGTTGTGCACTTGTGCGTAAATTCTTGAGACCTTGAAGTGTTGATGAGGATGAAATTTTAGTTGATCGTTATTATTATAGTTTTTAGTTTTATTGTGTTTAAACATTATGTATGGAATATTTTGTCTATTATGAACAACAAATTCATCAAGAGCTTCTTTATCAATTATTAATTTCTGAGTTTTGAATGTCTACCTCCATATTTTATACCAATCCTACGTAAGATTTGAAAAAGACTTATACACACACTAAAAACGTTTGACAATGAATAGTTGTATTAAAATTAAAATAAACTAATGATTCAAACTAATCAATCTTTATAATTTTTTTTTTTTTTTTTTTTTTTTTTTAAAAAAGCCAATACTTAGATTCATAATGATAACTTGGAATCAATCTACCAATGGCATCTAGAGGATGTGAATTAGGATCTTGTCCATTTTATTTGAACCGAAGAATATAAATTAGTTAGAGTGAAAGAATATTTATCAAAAAAGTAAAAAACACAAACTCGGCGGTTCATTAGTGGTGAGGATGTTCCCCGCCGATGACTAATGGCTTTCCATGCATGTGGAGGGTCGGGGAAAGAGTATTGTTGAAATAATGATTATGCGGAAATAAGCGGAAGCAATATAGAGAAAATGAACACAAAGAACTTTTGGGCGGTTCGATGTTAGACACCTACGTCCACTACTCATAATACCCCTAAGGGCTACATTGTGCTCATTAACTTAATTTGTCTACAATACAAATGTCCATATTTATAGGGTAATGTCTAAATACAAGTTTAGTAATCAAATCCCCTTAATTTGATTATAATCTTAATATATGGTTACAATCAACTCAAAAATCGAGAATATTTCAATATCAGCATAATTATGAAAAATATAATATATTTTCCATCGAACAGCAATCTGACTTCATGGATGACGATTGGATAAGTTCGATTGGCTCTTTCTGCCTCACATGACAGTCAAAAGGCCATGGCCGATGGGATTATCTCTTTGCTGCATGCTTTGCCATGGAAAACTTTTACTCTTACCTTGCTTTCTTCCTCTCTGTTTTTTTCATCATCATCATCAAACTTGTAAACTCCCACAACCAAAAACTACCACCGGCTCCATTTTCTCTGCCGATAATCGGCCATGCCCAGCTCCTTAAACAACCGCTCTACCAAACGCTGGACACCCTGTCGTTGCAGTACGGTTCAATACTTTACCTTAAATTGGGTTCCCGGTTTATCCTCGTACTATCTTCTCCATCCCTTGTCGAAGAATGCTTCACCAAGAATGACATAATATTTGCAAATCGCCCCCGCACAATGGCAGGGGATCATTTCACTTACAACTCGACTGCTCCCGTCTGGGCCCCATATGGCCACATGTGGCGGAACCTCCGGCGCATCTTGGCCGTTGAGATCTTCTCTCAGATGAATCTCCAGAAGTCTTCCGTCGTCCGACAAGAAGAAGTTCACTCCCTTCTCCGCCAAATATACAGAGCCTCAAACAGAGGACCCCAAAGGTTGGATTTAAGGTATTTGTTCTCGCTTTTGATGTTCAATATAATGATGAGAATGGTTGCCGGCAAGCCGTGTGTCGGAGAGGAGGCGGCGGCAAGCATGGATTTGGGAAAGCAAAATCTCAAGGAGTTCAAGGAGAATTACTCTGCAAACTTGTCAATTAATATATGTGATTTCTTTCCAGTTTTGAGGTGGGTTGGTTACAAAGGGTTGGAGAAGAGTATAATCAGGCTGCAGAGGAAGAGAGACAGATTCCTCAGGCTTTTGATAGAAGAGATTAAGCAAAACAAAGCCAGTTGCTTGAATAAGAGAACTCTGATTGAAACTCTTTTGTCTCTTCATGAATCAGAACCTGAACTCTGTTCAGATAATGTCATAAAAAGCATTGTATTGGTAAGTGATCATATAAATATTTCCCATTTTTGCTTAATAATGGTGGTTTTGATTACTTTCTGTACGTCTTGTCTTCATAGTGTTTTTAACATCATTTTTTTTTTTAACCCAAAGTAACTATCCAGCTCTGTAGCAGAACAGGATGCTCATGAAAAGTCCCACATGATCTCAGCAATTACATGATACTTTTAATCATACTATTTAGTGTAATATTCTAGGAGTGTTTGTTTCCTGTAACTATGTAATTCGTACCACTCAATTTACTAAATATTCAATTCATTACAGCTCCTATAGGTAAGCAAATATTCCAACATATTTCAGTCATTTACTGTACCTCAAAATTTATTCTAACGTTACTAGAGCATTTAATATGTTTCAGATGATGTTTGTTGCGGGAACAGATACAACATCAACAACCATGGAATGGGCAATGTCACTACTTCTGAATCATCCAGAGGCATTGGAGAAGGTTAGAGCTGAGATTGACAACCAAGTTGGACGTGGGCGCTTGCTAAATGACCTTGATCTTCCCAAGCTTCCCTATCTTCGCTGTGTCATCAATGAGGCACTCAGACTATATCCTGCAGCGCCACTTTTGTTGCCTCATTTCTCCTCAAAAGACTGCACTTTGGGGGGATTTCATATACCAGGAGGGACGATTTTGTTGGTGAATGCATGGGGCATTCATAGGGATCCCAAGGTGTGGGAGGAGCCCAACACGTTCAAGCCGGAGAGATTTGTGGCGTTCGACGGAGAAAAAGAGAGGTTCAAATTCGTTCCGTTCGGAACGGGAAGGAGGGCGTGCCCCGGCGCCGGCATGGCCATGCGGAGAATGTCATTGGCATTGGGTACTCTGATTCAGTGCTTTGATTGGGAAAGGGTTGGAAAGAAGATGGTGGACATGAGCCAAGGCTTAGGAGTTCTTCTGGCAAAGGCTGAGCCTTTGGAGGCTGTCTGTAGTCCACGCCCATCCATGATTAGCATCCTCTCCCAACTTTGATTATATCGTACCCAAGCTGTAAATAAACAAAGCTACTTATAAACATATTTAGGTTCCGCTCCGTTACGAGTATAGTGTCCGAACTCGACTCGTTTAACGTTCCGATTATATTGTACATCTTTTCTTCTGTCCCTTTCTTTCCCCAACATGTCCCGGTGGTTTCAGTTTTTTATTTTAAATTTGTTTTCTTTTTTTTTTTTCTGTAGGTTCAATGTACTGAGGTGAGGTTGAAATAAAAACTTTCTCTTATCAATATTTGGCTGGATGTGACAAAATTTTGGGTTTGATTCGATTTTATCTGCCTATGATTTCAACGCGACGTTTCATTCTTCAAATGTCTTGTATGGAGACAATTTGACACGTCATGATTGAGGCCTTGGTGAATCATTGATAAAGTATTCCCTTAATTACGATATGAGTGTTGGAGAACCAAACATATTTAACTCCATGAAGAAACCAAAGAAGCATTTTTGCATGCTATAAAAATGGGCCATACGTCACAAATTAATGTTTATAGCGTCACAATTGGGATAAAGGCAAGCAACCCAAAAAAGTGAAAAACACCAAGACATTTGAGACATGTGTCGTTCTTTTATTGGACTGAGGATGGGTCTTTCCATAGCCCACGATAGAAAGGGGCATGGCTGTATGGGCATCCAAAACACCTATCGATCTCTTATGATGGATTCGAGGCCATTTTTGTAATTACTATAAAGGACTAAGTAATGAGTTCGCTTATTCTTAGACATACCACATGGACCAAGCCCATACCTGAAAAAAAACAACAATGCGGAATTAATAAAATAATGATAGAGATATATGTGGCTACAAGATCATGCCCTAAAATTGCATTAACATCTTATTTCTTTGAGTGATATTTACAATATAATATGTTCATAGGATAATTATGTTGGATACAAATAGACTTCTACTCTAGTTAAGTTAGTTAAGTGATAATCTTTAACTATAGCTAGATTTATTCAATAGTCTTTAAGTGTGACTCAATGACATTCTTCAATTATAAGTTAATAATAGTCTTTAATTATAACTATTATTCTTGAACTCTATGATATACTCTAACAATACCATCATCGGGAGTAAACGTAGTGGATTGAAGGACAAGATATTGGGTTACATGTTCAATTGGGTCTAAACTTCGGATCTATGCAAAGCATTTCCACCATACGGACCAAGTAAAAGATTGGACTGCGTGGCCCCAAAGAATTAATAACGCATATGAGAATTCAAATTTCTGCCTTAATGGACTTTAACCACCGAAGATTGAGGCTGGCACCACTAGGCCAACCCCTTGGGGTCTAACTTCACTATACTAATAGCTAAGTTATTAGTGCTCTTCCAACCATGAACTAACTTTTCTCCGTGGAATTTATCCCTCTCTTCTTAGTTCCTACCCCTCCCGGCCTCCCCTGAACCTTTCTTTCTCCTTTCTTATTCACTCTCAACTATTTCTATCTCTCGATCTCTCTCTCCTTCGCAACATGAGCACAATAAGACAAGTGTGGTGGTGGCAACACTCACAAGTACAAAAAGGGTGGGGGTTTTTTGGCTTTGTGTGACAGTCTAAGTTACCGGCGAGTATGGTGACAATTTTCGATAAAATACCATGGAGTGTACATTAAAAGTGAATTAGGCTTGTTATCAATTATTCTATAAAATATTTTATAAGCTTAACATTCTTTAAAATTTTCTCAGGATCAGGATAAAACAAATCCCATGCCAAACAAATATTGACCTATTCCCTACATGTTTGGACCCCTGAGCCCTACCTCCCAACAAAAAAAAGTACGAACGAAATTAAGAACGAAAAGATGGACCGTCACACATCAGATATAACTAGTAACTTCTAAGTTAACCTATCACTTCAATTCACCCATAAGCTACGCCATCTCCCCCCTCACTCTCTTCCCAATTTCAAAATCCCATATCCCAGAATTGAATCCATACCCTTCGGCCACGCATAATGTCGGACTCAGAGTTGATCACCGCGCCACCACCAGAGGGAGACTCAGCAAAGGAACAAGCGCCGGAGATGGAAGCGGAGCCTCAAGAGAAACACGGCCAAGAGCCGACCAAGAAGCCCAGCAACAACAGCAGCCTCACATTCAGCATATGGCCCCCGACGCAGCGCACCCGCGAGGCCGTGGTGAACCGCCTGGTTGAGACGCTGTCCAACTTCTCTGTTCTCTCCAAGCGCTACGGCACCCTGCCACACGACGAGGCCTCCGCCGCCGCTTACCACATCGAGGATGAGGCGTTTGCCGCTGCCGAAGGCTCCGTATCCGCCGAGGACGATGGCATTGAGATCCTCCAGGTCTACTCCAGGGAGATCAGCCGCCGCATGCTGGAGACTGTCAAGAACCGCGCCGCTTCGGGCTCTGCCGCTGACACCACTGCGCCGCCGACTGCGAGCCCGTCTGTTGCACCCACCACCACCACTGCCAGTGAGGATGAGTCGTCCGCTGTGACCGAATCTTGATCTGTCCCTAGGGTTTAGGGGTTTATGGTATATTAGGGTTTCTGTTATCTGAGATAGTATCTGCTATATTCGGATCTGTTTGATGCTTATTTCAAGATGATGACCCTGCTTATATTATTTATGTTTGCCCGATAATTATTATGAAGTTCGATTTTTTGTTTTTATGATATCATTTAGTCTCTTCTTTTATGTACTTTGAAGTAAATAATAATGTGCTTTAGTCCTTTCCCCCTTTTTTTTGGTTGGAAAATAGGAATTTTTCTATTGTTAATGGTTTAGTTTAGAAGCGCTGAACAATATAAGTATGGGAAAAGGGGATGGATTGTGAAATTGGAGAGAGGCAATTGCAAGAATCCTGGCATTCATGCGTGTGTTCCATTTGCATGTGTGTATAATCATGTCCATTTATCTTTTGCTTCCCTCATTTTTGCATTCTGTACCAAAAATCTGTTAGAAATTAGGCCATTTTGTGTTGTTTGGTTCTATATCTGCTGTAAACAATATACTTAAGTACGGGAAAGTGTACGCATAATTAAGTTGGATAAGTAGAGGATGAAGAAGCTTCAAGGACCTGGAAGTGAGAGTTTGAGGTGTCTTGATTGGGAATTTAGGTACCACCTCTGGTTCATTTTTAGAATACATATTTTTGGGGTTTGTTGAGATTGGTTTTTTGAGCAAGATACACTTCAAGGATATAAAGTGATAGATGATGAATTGGATCTCAAAATTCCTTATCTAAAACTGATTTTCTTTATTCATTCATTTATGTTTAGAATTTTTTCTATAATATTTTCTTATTGGAGCCATGTGTATTAAAAAAAAAAAGTTGCATGTGCTTTGCTTGCTACCTGTGTGTGTGTAGTCCTATTCAGGAACACATGGTATGTGTTTCTTTCCCCTCCTTCAAGTAAGGTGACCTTATGGTTCATCTTCTATGCTGAGGACAGGTTGAGTGGTGCATCATGTGAAGTAATTATCTAGGATATTTTCTTCTATTTTAATCATATCCTACAAGTTCCCTTTAACCTCTCAGAACTATGGTTTTGGTTGTATCATTTCCTAGCATCCATTAACAAATGTGTAGTCCTATTCAGGAAGACATGGTATGTGTTTGGTTCCCCTCTTTCAAGTAAGGTGACCATATGGTTCATCTTCTATGCCGAGGACAGGTTGAGTGGTGCATCATGTGAAGTAATTATGTAGGATATTTTCTTCTATTTTAATCATATCCTACAAGTTCCCTTTACTCCCTCAGAACTATGGTTTTGGTTCTATCATTTCCTAGCACCCATTACCATTTGTTATTACATAGCTTATCTTTATGAATTTCTCAGGTCATTCTCAATTTTTTTTTTATAATTATAACGCTTTTGGTTTCCGTACAAATAATCTAGAATACTTTTGATTTCTATATTTATCCATGATTACCATTTAATTGCATAAGCTCTTCTGTACTGTTCTTGCAATAGGTTTTTATATGGGTCTTTTGCTGAACTTTAGTTAAATTTTTTTTTAAACTACATTTGTTTTGTTTTTATACGGGCATACATCTATGCAGACTTTTCATCTTTAAATAAAATTCAGGATGTTATCAATGCTGTTGAGCTCACTTAGAATAACCTTAAGTCTATGTTCCTATCTTGCTGTTTTGTTGCTGTATAAAGATGCTAGCATAAGGTTCTCTCTCTCTCTCTCTTCTCACGTCGGTGCGTGTAACCGTGTAGCGATCACCTTTTCTGTAGTTCTTCTCTAGGAACGGCCTTAGGCCAATTCTTGACCTCTTTTTCTCTTCTATGGGTGTCTCTGGTTGGCTCTTTGCGGAGGCTAAACTGTTTGAGTTCGTGGTAGATGAGGGGGTCTCCATTCTTCGGATTTTCGAGAGAGGGATTCTCATATATTCTTCTTTGGCAAAGCAAGCAGTTCATGGTTGTTGTAAACAGTAGGGGATTTTCTTCAAGCGGAGGGGTAGAAGGTTTTCATGAAAAAGTTTTGTGTTGGTTCTAGAGAATTTCTTGCTCAATGGGGTTTGAGCAAGCACATGTGTTTCTTGGCTCTTGCGGAGTACGGAGGTGGCAGTCAGAAAGGCTACCTTGTCATCCTAAGAGGCAGAGAAGGCAAGGGGTGGGGTGGTTTTGCCTGCAAGGCCATGCCATTCTTCTCTAGTAACGGGTTGCCAATATCTTATCTTTCCCTAATCAGATGGAAAGGGTGTTTTGGGGCATCCACTTCTGCAGACTTGGGCTAGGGCTCTCCGCTGGCCCAACCTATAGCAGTTGTGGTAGCTCCATCGGCTCCTCCCCAAGAGTCGGTTGTCTCCTCTTATGGCGAAAGGAAGGCGAGTCTCAACTTCCTGGAGGTTTCTCTACTAGAGAAGAACATCATTGGCCACCCATCACCTTCTCCTTGCTTACCCAAGCTATGAGTGTCGCCTCAAGTGCTGGCCAACGATGAAAGAATGTGGCTTAAGGTCGATGGTTTTGTGGATAAGGTGAGCTAGTGGTGGTCATCTTATTGGTTTCAAGGCCCTCTAGCTTTATTCTGTCTCGTAAACTTAAGACTTTGAAAGCTGATTTAAGAACCTGGAATAAGCAAGTGTTTGGCAATGTGGAATCTCAATAAAAAAAAAAAAATCTGTTGGAGGAGTTGTGTGTTCTTGATGATTTAGAGGAAGAGAGTCTTAGATGGTGAAGAGAAATTGAGGAAGACCTTTGTCATTAGGGAATTGGAGAAAGTTACCTTAATGGAGGAGATAAGTTGGAGGCAAAATTCTAGGTGTGGTTAATATCTCACACCTGTTGTTTGTAGATGACACTTTGGTTTGTTGTGGGGCCACTTGGAGCTTGGTGGACAATGTGCAGAGTTCATTTTCACCTGGCACCTATGTGCAGGAGAGAGAGGCTTGGTGGGGAGTTGTGGATGCTAAATTTGGCAATTCATGGGGTGGGTGGTGTTCTAATAAGCGTGTTGGGGCATTTGGGGTGGGATTATGAAAGAATATTAGTACGGGTTGGTGGAAATTTTCAAGTCATACCAAATTTAAGGTGGGAGACAGCTCCAAGGTTAGATTCTGGCATGACATTTGGTGTGGGGATGATGCCCTAAATGAAGCATTTCCAGATTTATATGGTATTGCTTGTGTGAAGGATGTCTCGATAGCGTACCACTTGGAGCTTTTTGGTGGTTCCAATAAGTGGAATGTTAGCTTTGCTAGAGTAGTTCATGATTGAGAGGTGGAATCTTTGCCTTGTTCTTCAGCTGCTTGTATTCGGTTAGTGGGAGATGAGAAGGTGAAGACAAGCTTTGACGGACCCCCTCAAAAAAAGGGTTGTATGATGTTAAGATCTTTCTACAATGTCTTGGTTCGTATTGATGGCTCTCCTTTCCTTTGGAAGAGTATTTAGCAGATTAAGCTCCTTTGAGAGTGGCTTTCTTTGGTTAGTTAGTGGCCCCAAGAAATATCCTTACCATAGACAATCTTAGGAAGCGGTATGTCATTGTGATTGACAAGTATTATATGTGCAAGAGGAATGGGGAGTATGTGGACTATATTCTTCTTGATTGTGAGTTGCTTGTGCCTTATGAAATGTCTTTTTTTAGGCGCTTTGGACTGTCTTGGATTATGCCTAGCTGAGTAATCGACTTGCTTGTTCGTAGACTGTTGGTAACACCCGGAATGCTGTTGTGTTAAAGATGGTGCCTCCTTGCCTCTTGTGGTATGGTGTCTTTGGAGAGAAAGTAATGATAAAAATTTTGAGTCGCAAGAGGACATTGGAGGTTTATTTTTCTATTGTACTCTTTATCTTTGGACAGCTGTATTTATTTTTCCTTTGGTGCTCATCTATCATGATTTTCTTATTCTTTTTTTTTTCCTTGTAGCTAGCTATGTGTTTTCTCTGATATACTTGCTCTGTATTTGGAAGTGTCTTACGCTTATAATGATATTTCGATTACTTAAAAAAAAAATGTTGTTTGTTTATTAGGGAAAAGCATAGCATATGCTTGTGTACGGTCTTGATTGGGTGGGGTTTCTCTGCATGATTCTTGCATCATAACATTGTCGAAATATGGCAATTAGCCGTTTTGGGAACTATTCATTGAATACTTTTCCCTAGGCACCAAGGCAGTCCTACTGAAAGATTATATCTATTGGAGAACTTTCCCCTTGTGTTGCTTATCAAAAAAAAAAAAAAAACAAACAAACAAACAAACTTTTCCCTTGTTGCTGCATCACTCTTTTACGGGACTGCAACTTTCCTTTCTGTGGCATGCATAAATTACATTCTCATTTCTCAGATTGAGCTTGCTATCACAATGACATTTTAGCTAATCTTGCACAAATCTTTCTTGTCCAGTTCTAATTGCAGTTCAAGTATTTTAAAGGTCTTCTGCTTTTCATCTGTGATGAATTCTTCTCTACACGGTAGGAAATAGAGACGGGCATCTTGTGGTTGGTGGATATGCTTCCATATCTGTGCTTACACCTTAGATGAATATGTCTGTGCTCTTATCAGTTCAATGTCCTTATGTAAATACACTATGGTCCGATATACTTCAGGTGAATGTCATCATATTTCTAATAAGTTCTCCAAAATTCAGATGAATGTCATCATGGATAATTGCACTATTACTCTCTTTTATGTTCTTCAAGATGGATGAAAATTATCTGTGTGCTAGATTCTTTATGCCAAACCACGACATCATACTTGTAAGTTTGGCTTTCCCTGTCATCCATCTTGTATATGCCTCTACGATTAGCTTGTTTGCCTTTTGTACTTTGGAAATAATTGGTATCCGTGTAGATTTTATTATTGTGAATGACATATACTCTCTAGATTGGGCATGATGATGTAAAACTACGTGGATATCTTAGCAGCTTGTGTGGACAGGCATTAGAATCTTGTCAGCTGCAACTGTTAAAGAGAATGTGTTTCTTGAGGGTTGAGGTTCTCTTTTACTGGAAATTAAGCTTTCTTTTTATGATCACAACATAATGATTGTTTTTATGGTCTTCGGTAAAGTACTAGGTTTTCATTTGTATTACTAAACATGGTTTACACTCGTACTTGTAGCTTGTGCAAGATGTTAAGCTATATCTTTGTGATCTTAACAAGTCAATTGAGTGATGAAGATTAATAAACACTATAAATTTTTTCCTTATCTTTGTTATCTTAACAAGTCAATTGAGTGATGAAGATTAATAAACACTAAAGAAATTTTCCTTATCTTTGTGATCTTAACAAGTCAATTGAGTGATGAAGATTAATAAACACTATAGAAATTTTCCTTATCTTTGTGATCTTAACAAGTCAATTGAGTGATGAAGATTAATAAACACTAGAAATTTTTTCTTTTTCTTTGTGATCTTAACAAGTCAATTGAGTGATGAAGATTAATAAACACTAGAAATTGTTTAAAACGAAATAGATGAATGTTAGGCTTACAAAATATTTTACAAAAAAAAAAAAAAAAAAAACTCTTACAAAGTGATGAATATGATTAATTTTTTCAAAATTTGAATTCATCTCCTTCTCGGTTATGTTATGTTACATCACTTTTTAAGAGTTTTTTTTTTTGGTAAAATATTTTGTAAGCATAGTATTAATCATTTTTTGATAACCATTAGGCGTCAACCCTTCCACATTTTACACATCATCTTGTTGGTTGGTGGTGATTGGAGTTACACACTTGATTCATTCATCATGTCCTAACCCTTTAGGCGACCTAAGTTTATAAGTTTTTTGCCAGTCCCAAAATAAACTCAAGGCTATCATTTTGGAGGGGAAGAGATTTACCCATTTTCAATTTTCAAGGCTATCATTTTGGAGGGGAAGAGATTACCTATTTTCAATTTTCAGGGGTGAAACTAGCATTTGAAATTTGAGGGTAAAACTAAAAAAATTAAAAATTTGAAGGGGTAAAAATTTAATTTTTAAGGCATTATAAGGGTATTTTTTAAAAATAGATTGGGAAAAATATGGTGGCAACCATTTAGTTCCTCCCCTACCTATGGAGGTTACCGGGTGAATTTCTAGCAATGTCGGGATAGGCAGAGGTCTAGGATAGTACGCTGTCGGAGTGAGACCAGACCGAAATGAACGGAGTGTATGACTTCCAACAAGTCAGATGTCAATATGTCCAATTTAGGCACGTGGCTAGTGGTGACCGGAGCTTTACCCCTGCACCAATAGGCTTGACTCAGTCAGAATGCCGGAGCCGAGAGGTGGGCCTGTGGGTGCGTAACGTTCTCTGAGAAATTTCAACTTTTGCGAATGCCACCAAACATTGCTTTAACACTTTGCATATTTCATGTATATGCCGCGCCCCTTTGACCAGGATGTTGATCCTTGGAGAATATGTTATATCCATTCACACCAATCCATAGCATTCAGGATATGTTAGGTGAATTTATTCTTTTCCCTAAGGGCCAAATGCGTCACAACAACAATTAAATAGAGAGATTTATGGAGAAAATAATCCTTGGAACAAGGTAAGCCTACAATATGAATTAGTAATTGATATATAATTTATAATTCTAAATGTTTAAGTTATTGGAAAATGGTAAGCTTTTTTATTTAACTATTATTTGAACATTCTTGAGCCTAAACTCATTTTCAAACATGACATGCAAATAACACGGAGGTCAAAGGTTCGACATTCTCATAGTTATATCTATTATAATATTGAACTTGTTGAGTAATAATTTTTTTCTTAATGGATCAAAATCTCCAACATTCTATTTAAACACGGAGCTAACAAGCCCGAGACCTGCCTGGGATAAAAAATTATTTTTTCCTTTATTTTCCTATATAAAAAAAAGAATCTGAATTTAACCTAAAATAAGGGAGAAAAGATAGGTTTAAATTCAATACGATTTGATATTATGATAAACTCTCTCTTATTAAAAAGAAAAATAATGTTAAAAATTACATTTTTTATGTTATAAATATCCGACAAGGATGATAGTTATAAAATAAACATGAAGTTTTTAACATTTTTTTTTTAAAAAAAAAAAAACAGCAATAATATTCATATTTCATTACAAGGGTATCATAATTATAGAGAAACTAACAATTTACGAAGTCAAGGGTAGTGGGTGGGGGAATATCTGTCCCTATGTCCTTTGTGATCGTTTTTTGAATTCAATACCGGTGAAGTGTTGACATTTTGTAATTTCTGAATATTACTCTTCTTTTGTCTTATCTTGAAAAAGGAATCCCAGAAAGAAGAAGAAGAAAAAAGTAGGTGAATTTTTTCAAGTTGACTAGATTAGATCCTCCATGTTATGATCATTTATGATGGTTCAATCATCAAACCATTCTGAATTCATCAAACCATATTCATCAGGCAGATTATATATCTATATACTATATATATATATATATAGAGAGAGAGAGAGAGAATTTGCAGGTGATATCACTGAACATATTTGTATTTTGTTTTTGCCAAGATTCAGACATTTTACCTAGTTGATGTAATGTATGGTTTCTACACAATTTCATTGTACCTGGAGCATATATGCTCAAACAAGCCTAATACAAGCACTTCAAAACTCAAAAAGTGTCTAATTTATCAACTATGATTACAGTTTATATGTATGAGAAAATCCTTAACAGATCAAAAAGAAATAAATAATAAGCCACAAATTATGGCTTTGTGCAACAACAACACAAAAGAAAAAGAAAGAATGAGTCGGCTAATGACCAGGGCCTTTCTTGCTGGGTCCAGAAGCCAACCTAAACGCCAAGCTCCTTGCCAAAGGACCATTACTGCTGGAGTTGTTAGCAGAAACCACAAACGTCGAAGCCATTCCAACAGACTGATCAGCTCCGTTGCCACCGCCACCACCTTCTTGTTCGCATGCCGCCATCGATCGGAGGGCTCTGCACTCGCCGACGCCAAATTGCGCCGAGAAAACCAACGTGGCTATACCCAATACAATCAGAAGAGTCTTCATTGATGTTGTTGTTGAGCTCTTGTTCATTGACATCTCTTTCGGAAATGGGAATTTTTCGTGTATCTATCTCTCTCACTTTCAAGAGGCCTTTCTTTTCAAGCTGTTTTTGGTTTGTGCTGCTACAACTAGTATATATACGCAAATGGCTTGCTTCATTGCTTGCGATGGACGGTGAGGACCGTCACAGGATTTCTTTGACTTGGCCTTTTTTATTTTTTGTTTATTTTTTAACGAATTCTTGTACTTGGGAATTCTTTATGCTGTACGAAATTGACTTGAGCAAACACGAGGGCATCTTACATAGTAGATGAAGTCATTAGGGAAGAAACTAGGAAGCAGAAAAAGAATTATGTAGGAAAGAAAGCAAGAAAGCTGTTCATAAAATTAAAATTAAAATAAAAATAAATAAAAAAAAAAGCAAGAAAGCTCACTGCACTTGGTATCTGCTGGTTTTGAAGGGTTTACTTTTTCATGGCCAGATTGTTTCACACGGTTTCGATCCAAACCGTGTACCGCGTAGGAATGTTCATATGAATTATGAGATATATAAACATATGGATCTGTCCACTTTGATTCTTTTTTGTTTTTAATCAACCGTCTCCCTGTTAAAAGGAAGAAGACGGTGGATAAGTGGGGCAATGCCCTCAAATTCGGCAATTTGGCTAACTATCTCTCTCTTTACGATGTTACATGGATTAAAACACGGAAAATATGGTGAACTCCCTAATAACATAAGCAAATGAAGATTATAGTGCAAAAAATACAAGTAAAAAGTAAAAAAATAAGTCATAAAATGACCGTCTTATCTCAATAAGAGATTCAAAAACCGATTTAAGCACGAAAACAGAATAAACAAGTAGAGACATGACCGTCTCGAAAGCTTTTAACCAATTAACCCTAAACCATATCTTCAAAGTGGACACAGACAAGAATATAACTTCGACCCTACTCAATAACTTGCAAGAAAGAAAAGTTCAGAAGTAATGTATATGTATGCCTGCATGTAATGGGTCACGTGTGGAAGCTATACATTGCTGAAAACAGGAAGAAAAGCAGGGCACTCTGTTTTTTTCTTTTGGGATTGATGCCAATTTTAATTAAAAAAAAAAACCCAAATGTGAATTGGTTTTGCAGGAATGCTAAAGTACCTGTCTTTCTTTTAGTATTTTCTTAAACTAGTTCAAAGCGATGGGCTATTTGTCAAAGGGTGGAATTAGTGTCTTCAAATTTTCAACATGCCATTTCAGAACATGCTCTTAGAATGATGTAGAATATTGGGAATTTGCTACCTTTCTTATTTACGGATAGGAACTAATATATATATATATAATTGAATAACAAATGGGGGTTGATTAATTCAAACACTTGAAAATATATTTTCATGTTGGAACTGATGGCTCATATTAATATCAGTGGAATGCCAAGTAGACAGGAGCGCCCCTGCGATACGGTACGGGATATTTTAGAAATTTCTTTAATAAATCCGTACAAATAGGGTTTAGGGTTTTTCTATATATATGTGTATGATGTAACCCTGAATTATTAAGAGTAAAAATACAACCGCCTCTCTGTAGATGTAAGCAAATTGCCGAATCACGTTAAATTTATGTTTTTGACTCTCTCTCTCTTAATCTCTCTTTCTTTTCAATTTTATATTGTTCATCAATTATTGTGCACGGTAACAACATTTCACCTGATGTATTCCTGTTTCTTTCTGCTTAGTTATCAACTATGTTGATGATGTTCTTTTATTAAAGTTTCAAAATGATTTTTTTTTTTTTTGAGTAATAATAGAAATTACATTTTTAACCTGTAATTACTTTATAATATTGACCTGGTACTCACAATAATGATTAATCCATTGAAAAATAGATGGATAAAAAAAATCTTGATTTGTTAGCTATAGTTTGATTTTCTTTTTCCAAGCTACTATATATCGGCGATCAAGCTAGTGTGTTGTGATTGCTTCCCTTTGCTTCTCCAGTTCTCCTTAGGTGGCGTGCGTGCGTACCATTGGCGGGGCCACATTTAGACTGAAATTTTTTTATACCCCTAATAATCTGCTAATGTTCACTAGTCACCCTAGGAAAAATAATATTATTCGGCCCCTCTAAATCATGGAAATTCTTTTTATACCTTAACTAATCTCATGATACTTGTAAACAATATCTAAGCAATTAAGTTATAGCATCTCACATACATTTCCGTTGAGGTAGATATTCCATTCATCCTCAATTAGGAAAAAAAAAAACTACCAAAAGTGAATGAAGCATATAAGCATTTATATAGAGCTTATCAACGTGAGATGAACGCCATAATGCAAATAAACATTTATGTTTTGTTTTGGTTTTTTTTTTTTTTTCTCTCCTTTTTTAAACATAGATAAATGAGAATCAATTATTAAACACAAATTAAAGCTGTCAAACCCTAAAAAGAGAGCAGTGCAGAGTGGGGGGGACTGGGAGGGAGTACTTATGACTTCCTCCTCCCCGCCCCCTTTCTCGTTTCTCCTTTCCCCTCGTTTTTCTCCCCTCCACTGTAGATCGACCAGGGTGCATGTGTCAATGATCTTCGAGGTGTTTTTTAGCCGCACATGGTTGGCCGGTGTTAGCGCGTGGAACGCTTGAGGGTGTGTTGAGTTTTTGTTATTGTATTTTCGTTGTTTTTAAATAACAATGTATCATCTCTAAATCTACTTTTAGTAGCAATCTATGGGGCGAAGTTTTATTCGTTTTCTTAGGTTTTGTTTTCACTTTTTACGAATCCTTAAGAATAATGAAATTGGTTTCCGGTCGGTCTTTTGTTTTTTAATGGTTCATTTTCTTAGAGTAAACCATAAACTGATGAAGGAGGAGTTATCATGCATGCATAAAGAAGAATTGTCACTATGGTAGAGGGAACGGAGGGGATTGGGATTGATAAATTAAACATTAGTAGCGGAGATAAAAAAAAAAAAAGCCATGGAATCAATGACCTAGCAATGAATAGAGACGTAATTCGTCAAAATTTGTTGTAGATTTGAAACTGATTGAGACGATGACCTTTCGTAGATATTGTCTTATAATAGCTCGAGAGGCTATTGTGTATGTCATAGATAATATTTGAGTTGTGAACATTCTAAATTGGATTAAAAAAAAAAAAAAAAAGATAAATGAGAATCAATTAAAAATAAATGTATATCAATAGAAGTTGGATAAAGTATGGCCCCAAAATAAAAGTTGCAGGTTTCACACTGTAATCCAGCACGTGAGCCTCCATAGTATCAGAAATCATGGCATCTCCTCGTGAGGCATGAGGTAATTGTATGCTTCAATCTTAAATATCGGTGGAAATGTTGATATTCATATACATCGTGGGTCATGTGCTTCATATAATAATGACTTTGAAAAATATATAATTTAAATCAACGTACAATAAATTCTACATGTAGGCTGTAGCTCGTGAGCTTGGATCTTCATTTTTCACGTTTGGGGCGCAAGAAGCGAGAAATCCAGCAAGGAAAACGGGTGACAACAGTAGACTAGAGGACCCTGAAGTTGAACCCTCCGGCAAAGAGCCGCCGAGGCCGGAATTTGCCAGTTTGACAGCCATGCATGCCTTTTTGCGGTTTCTGTTGACCTCTCTCCTTCACGGGAATGGCTTCAGACTCAATCCTCTTTAGATTCTTGCAAAATCTCACTTTAATATAAAAAAAAAACCTTCTTAAATTCCATGATTATTATATTTTAATCTTCAACCCGAGCTTAAATAATGATTAGCCATTAGAGAGAAAGGCAACTTCTTTTCATTATTATTATTATTATTATTATTATATACTTCACATACAATAAAACTTCACAAGATGATCATAACTTAGAATATAGATCAGATGTATAATCATTTAAAAAAAAAAAAAAAAAAAAAAGAAGGAACATCTAAGACTCCAAACACTAATGGGTTGAATGGTAAACCTAAAGAAAAGTACTGATACCCATATTTATAATTTAGGCTTCATTTTTTTTTTTTTTTTTTTACATGTTCATATAAAAGAGAGGAGTGAAGATTCGAACTAGTGACTTCCACTTTATAAAACGTAGTCCTCAGCCGATTGAGCTACCTCTTAAGGGGACAATTTATAAAGCATGATCTCATACGAAGTCTTTCACATTACTTGTCTAAATTACTAGCACTTTAGACACGTAATCGCCTTGCATCTTTATTCATATTTAGGGATATTCCTCTTTCTAAATGCCGGGTACATTTAAGGAAATAGAAACCTTTTATCCCAATATTTGATCCCAAGTTCTTAAGGTGTAACTTAATTAATCAGTTCATCAGTCACCAGAATTAATGCCCTTTCACTGTTAAAATGTTGATTGAATTAATATATAGTTTATAGCAAGTTGCTATATATGTAGAAATAAAATAAAAGAAACCCCATAAGAGTCCAAAAGTCATCCTTCAATTCTTCCACTACAAAATCAAAGGCCATGTCCGGATGTCCCCCCTCTCGGCTGCCTCTTCACCTATAAATACACCTAAAAAGCATCCTTTGAGGCTCATCATAAGCAGCTAGCTAGCGACAACTAAATTTCACAATTAAGGAACAAACTAAACAGCAAGAATGAAACACTTTTGTTCCATGATCCTCAATTCCATCTTCACTGTGATTTTCCTCCTCCTCATCCTCCTTTTATCTTCCACAGATCATGTGGAGGGCTTCAGGCCATTAATGGATCATCCTCCTCCTACTTCCTCAATCAACTCCTCGTTTGCAGCCGAGGCATACAGTGGCCCCAGTAGAAGAGGAATTGGCCACAAATGATTCCTCAAGTCAAAGCCTGCCTGCGTTTTGTCGTGATCAAAATATGTTTGATGTCTTTAATTCCTTTTCCTTTTTTCTTCATTTTTCTTTGTATTACAGATTTTTTTGAAGAGACATGTCATAGTTGTGGTGCATTAATTCTTTGTATTACAGATTGTACGAGGAAGCCTAGTGTTCGTTGTACGTATCAATTACTCTTTGCTTATGCTGAAAATGAGAGAGGAGGGAGGGAGACATGCATGGGTTTTGAGGAATTGCGAAAGTGAAGGTGTCATTGTTTGAATTTGTTATATAGAAAGAATTTGTCTTCCCTTTAATTTTAGTGTTAAATACAAATAGTACTTTACTACGTACTTTATCAAAAGCTCCTTCAATTGTCGAAAATAACAAATTTAATCCATGTATTTTTCACCTTTATCAAAATGGTCCTCTCTTGAAACAGTTTTTTTTTTGGCAGTTATTGGACCGGTCCACTTCGATATAATCATGAACTAAGCCTAATGACAATATAATTTGCTAATCAGCCAAGCCTAAATTGATTAGGAAGACCGAACTGAACCTATCAACGATAAACAGGGGAACGCCAAGAGTGGTCGCATTCCGTTACAGCTAGAAAATGACAAAGGCATGAGCTAAGGAAGTGGGGGAAACGCGGGAGGCTCAATCGTTGAAAAGCTCGTTCATTTTTTTATTTTAGCCAAACACTCTCCATTTCCATTTTCCATCTCCATCTCTGAAAAGTACGTTCATTTTATTCTAGCCAAACACTCTCCATCTTCAAAAGGCATCAAAGTGACTCCTGGGGCCAAGAGGGCCAAGAGCATGGTCCACATCAAAGTGACTCCTGGGGGCCAAGAGCATGGTCCATTGGGTAGTCCAGATGTTCACGTTGGTTGCCCATTGACAGAAGGAGAACAGTCGTTGTACGGCCCAGAAGATGGCTTGCTGGGCCGTCACACGTCCATATCCAGGTTGATTGGGCTTTTTAAGCATACTGCTTTGTAATCCAGGGTCCACTCCAGATATTGAATAAAAATAAAATTGATGGAATAATTGGCCCATGCAGGTCTCGAACCTGCGACCTTCGCGTTATTAGCACGACGCTCTAACCAGCTGAGCTAATAGGCCACTTTTTCTCATTCCTTTATTAAATAATTTTTTACTTTTTAAAATTTTCCCAATAGAGTACCAAGCCTCTTTGTTCACCACCACTGGCTTTCGTGCTAGGTATCACAGTATGTGAAATTTAAAAAACCAATTGTTTACCTCTTTTTGGAAAATAATAAAGGCTCAAATAGGTATAAATTAGTTTTTGTAAATTTGAAAAATAGGTGGCATATGAGGTGTTTAAAATTTCGCATGGGTCAGTTAGGCATGTTAAAATGTGCCAAATTCGCTATATTATGTGGTATTTGGGACACGTGTTGGGTCTTAAAAGCTATTGACATATTATGTCGGTTTTAAAAAAAAAAATGAACAGAAAGTGCAAAAGTCATTATTTAAAATTACGACAAGTATCACTTGTAATACTCTTTGGAACCGAAATATCTCTTTGATTTAGGCCTTTATAATAAGTACCAAAAATACACTAGTCACTACCCTTTTCAAGGAGGGTGGACGGGCAGAAGGGCAACGGCCGCGCTTAACTTTTTCTCTTCTGTTATTTTATGGGGTTGTTTGACAAACAGCACCACCTCCCCCAAAATACTATTCGCTTTAATCTTTAAAAAAATCAACATCAAAACATTCTTACTTTTATATCATATCATTCACTTTTTATATCACATTATTTACTTTTTACTATTATACAAATAAAAAAATTACTACAAAACAAAATATTTTTACTTTTTAATACTAATTATTATTATTATTATTTTTAAGTGAAACTTTAATTAGCATTAAAATTTAAATATGATAGATATAAAAAATAATTGTTCTAAAAGATTCGAAGAAGTCAAATACTTCTTTTAAAGGTAAATAAAAGGAGTAAAAAAAAAAAAAAAAAAGTAAATAAGGGGGGAGGGGGCCTCTGATCTGAGCAAAAGCTAGTAAAGATCCGGCTACAGACACAGTGAGGCTAAAAATGCCAAAAACGTCGTTGTCGTAAGCGATCCTGAAAATATTTGGTTGGAATATCTGTTGCAATTTACAAACAACATTTCAGTGTAGCTGTAATCAAACGTGGACTTATTCCCGGCCACTCAACTTTCCTTCATCTTTATACCTTCAATTATTTCTTTATGCCCTTGCCCTTATCTTAACAGTGTTTTTTTTTTTGGTCCAATCAATCACTGAACAGTTCTAACTTCACAAGTTAAGCTCAGGTAAAATCCTTTTAGGCTTATTAAATTGTATTAATCAATAATTATTGTGTCTCAGATTATCATAATTTTGTTATTATAGGGGTAGAGTGCTTTGACTTTTCGGTACTTTTGTGAGGAAATATGGATCAAATGATATGCCTTGGTTCCAGACATGTGAGGAAATGATAAATAGAAGATTTTTGGTATATTTTTCAGAGTAATGTTAAGGATTATTATTATTATTTTTTTTTAATCTTTTAAAGTTGATGTGACTTTTAAAATCATAATTAAATTTTAGATGAATCATACTTAATTTTTGATCTGATGATTTTGAAAGTCACATCAACTTTAGGAGAATAAAAAGATGATCTCTACCATTATTCTATATTTCAGGAAACGGATTGTAAATTCGATTTTGTAAGGAAACAAAAAAAAAACAAAGAACTTACCTTTTCTCTCTAAGCAATAAAGGGAAAAGGGAGGGAGGAGGAAAAAAAGAGTTCATGGTTTTATTCCTTACTTAAATGACATTCATACGGAAAGTAGTAATTTGTGTTTGTGTGTAGAGATAAATATATGTTAATTTTAATATGATTCATTTAATTAAATGAGTCAAACACATAAATTATAATTCGTTAATTTTATGTTAGGTTCGTATTGGATTTGCAAGTTATATAAAAAATTGATAGTCCTATTATCGCGTATTGGGTTTAGGTTGTGTCGAGACATAGGTATAAGATTATTATTATATATGTTAATCTTAACTCAATCTATTTAATTAAATAGGATAAACTCCTCAGCCATATAACTCGCTAAGTTTGTGTTGAATTTGCGAATCATGTCAAAAATTTGAAAGCCTCGTTCATACCAATTTCTAAACTAATAAGCTGGTAAGAAGAGTAACAATTTTTTTTTTTTTTTTTGAATGGAAATCTTGTCATATTTCATTGATAAAATATCGAGAGCATAAAGCTCATCATACAACGTAAAGCTCTAATAACTCATAACCAAAAACTATGAGGTTATAAAATAATAGATATAGTCATAAAATTCTTACAAGTAAGTATTATCTATGACTTTAGCTTTCACTAACTCATGTATAATTACAGTTATGAAACAGATCTGTTCCAAGCAGTGGCGGTCATGGGGAAGCCACATTAGGGCCTATGAGGGTTGTGGCTCCCACGAGCCTTTCATTTTTTTAAAAAAAAAATTATAATTAAGGAAAATTTTGAAAATGGCATCTACATCTTTGTCATTTTAAAAAAAAAAAAAAAAAAAAAAAAAAAAACACTTTTAAGTGATGCTCACTTGGTCTTTTGAAAATCAGTGTCTTTTTTTTTTCTAATCACTCTAAAGTTTTTTTATTGAATTATTGGTAACCATCTAATGAGTAAATAAGGCAAAAATGATATATTATTTTGGTTGCATCACCCATCAAGCACTATTTGCTATTTAGAGAATATTATAAGATTCATATAAAATTAGCTTGTAAAAAATTTTGAAAGATATATGTTTAGAAAAAAAAAAATTAAAAGTTTTCATAATCAAAGCAAAAAAGTAAACACTTCCACGGTATATAATTTATTCCATGATTACTTGTGTGTGTTTGTTTGTTTCTACTCTATGATTGTTTATTTGTTGTTTATCAATTTGGTTGTCTCTTATGTAATTGTAATTTAGATTTAAAAATTTAGGTTCATGAATCACAACGTCAAAATTAAAAACTATCCATTCAAAATAAAAGAATTTGACTTTCCAAAAAGTAATACACCATTGGATTTTAATGATGAAACTTCAAATCTTAAAGGGCTGCTGAAGAATATCATTCTAAAACTCTAGTAGTGAAAACGTAACGGAAAAACATTCATTTTTTTTATTATTTTAAATTGTGTTTTTCATATTTTTAATTTGGCATTTAGAATAGTAAATTTCTGACTCCGCTACTAGTTCTGAGCAAACTAGTTCTACAATATTGGTAGCCCAAATTTTTAAACTTTATTTTCCGACAGTGAGAGATATCCCGCACACCGATCTACTCCTCCTCGGCCTAAAAGGTCAAGAAAACAACTCACGTCCTCGACCCAAAGACTAGGACAAAAATAACGAAAAGTTAAAACAAAAAACTAAAAAAACAAAATCCCCAATACAAGAGCAACGGTGGAACACAGTATCATGGACATCCCCGAGAAGATACGAATTGGCTAGTGAAGATGAGTATATTTAAGTTTAAAAAACTAGATCTAAGATCTAGATGTACAAAATAAATCTAAAACAAAACCCTCAAAAATGGAGTCTAGAAAAGATTACCCAAAAAACACCCTACTACTAGAAAAAATAAGGGAGTAGGGAATAACGAGTAAGGAGTTACTATTAACTTTCAAAATATGAAGAAACATTGGTGGTGATGTTGAAAAATGTTTTGATGTAACAAAAATTGTGAAGAAGTTTTGAGGTTTTTTTTTTTTTTTTTTTAAAAAAAAAAATTCTAAAAAAGAAGAAAGTCAAACCTGAGAGTTGAGGATTTAAGAGTGATTTTTGATTAGTTGTGCAACCCACGTTTTGTGCATCAAAATTCCAAAGGAGTCCTTGCTTCCATAAACCAACGGAGGCGGAATCCCCAAGACAAGCGGTAGAAAACAAAAGAAAAACAGCATAAAAGCTAATGTGCTTTGTTTGTTAACAGTAGGACAGGCACAGCGCACGCCGGGACAAAATCGTCAATTCGAGAAAGAACCGAACCGCATTCATTTCTCATCTTGTCGTCTTCGAAAACCCCCAAAGTGCTGGCAGGTTGCCTACTCTCCCCCCCCACCCCCTATAACCATCCTCCCACCCCCCTCTACCTCTTCCCCTCGTTATTTCCCCCTTCTCCCCTACACATCACATGCTCCAACCCACTCACAAATCATTCGTTTACTTTACCAATTGACTAATCTTACCATTACCCATTACCATTACCCATTACCATTAGCATCTTCTCTCAATCTTCACTCCCAACTCACAAACAAACCCCAGACAGGCGCACGGATTTATAGGGATGAAGCGTGCAATGGCTGACGGTGAGGCTAGGGAGAAAGGGGAGGACAAGAAGATGAAGAAGATCAGAGTTGAAGGAGAAGAAGAGGGAGGAGGAGGAGGAGGAGAAGAAGAAGAAGAAGAAGAGGGAGAAGAAGGGGGAAGAGGAAGTGGGTTTGTGAATCTGGATGAGAATCTGCTGTACGAGGTGTTGAAGCATGTGGACGCGAGGACGCTGGCGTCGGCGGGCTGCGTGAGCAAGCTGTGGCACAGGACGGCGCAGGACGAGCGGCTCTGGGAGCTGATCTGCACCAGGCACTGGGCCAACATCGGCTGCCCCAAGCAGCAGCTCCGATCTGTGGTTCTCGCTCTGGGGGGGTTCCGTCGTCTCCACTCCCAATTCCTCTGCCATCTCTCTAAGCCACAATCATCGGGCTCGTCTGCTTCTTCATCGGCTTCGTCGTCGTCGTCGTCTTGGTCTCCCTTCGCGCCGATGATCGGGTCGAAGCCGCCGACTCGGTGGGGAAAAGACGAGGTTCATCTCTCGCTTTCGCTTCTCTCGATTCGCTACTACGAGAAGATGAATTTCAATAACAGAGGCAGATGACTCGTAATTCTCCATAAATATTTCTAATTGCACTTTTTTTATCTTCTTGGCTTCGCTAAATGTAGCATTGGGTTTCCTTTTCTGGTTTGGATTTGATTTGGGTGTTGAGATCTAGTTTTGTATGGTTACTATGCTTCAGCGTTTCCCTGTTGACTTTTGTGATTGTTGTATAAATTGAAATGGAATTGTGAAATTTGTGCATAAATTCATAATAATGTAATAATTAGGCGTATCCTTTGATTTTCATTCCTTAGCTCAATTGGGTTTCCGATAAATTCGTGTTTGGATGCGAGGAAAAATGGGGATGAACCTGACCAGAACTTACTCAAGTGTTTTTACCCGAAGTACATACATACAGGTGGATAGGAGGGTTTGGAAGATGCATTTACCCAAATAGGCACAAAGAGACAGAGCCAAATGGTGCAGTAAATGTCTGGAACTGGCGACAACCTGTCTGGATCGTCCTATAGCCTAGTTTGCTAGAGACACATAGATGAGTCCGTATGAGATTAGATCTGTTAAAAAAAGCCAAAATCCTCAGGAGGACGAAGTTGTCTTATAGTTCGTCCCTATCCTTTGAGAGGAGCAGCCATGGCTTTACCCTTTACCCTTTTGGTTGCTTGCGGTGTTTTTATAGTTTATATCTCTGGACTCTGGGGGTTTTGATTTTTGTCTCTCATTGCTTGTATCTCTGTTGAATGTATTTGATAATAGTATTTCAGTTAGGGTCGACCATGCGCTCTGCTGTGATTCCAGAATGTGGCAGATTACCTACTTGACCATGAGTGCCTCTTTTTATGGGCCTAGGTGCTTGTATAAAGCATACTTCTTTGGTTGAGCTTAATTTATAGGGTTGAAATCTACATTCACAGCAGGAACCAATACCTGCCCGAATGAGAGAGAAAGGAGTGCGGGGTTCGGGTGCCCCGGGCAGCCAAGTGCACTCATCTTTTACCCAAATTTCTTAGAATTTTGGACAAAGAATTTCAAGTGATCTCGATCCTCAACAGCTCAACTTGGAGTAATGTTAATGAGATTGCTTTTGATTAATCGAGTTTTTAAGCAAAAAAAAATGTTTTCTTTTTTATTATTTTTGGACTTTTAAAAGTTAAAAGTGCTTTTAATTTATTTTATTTGGATTTTTTTTTTTTTTCATTTCAAACAAATTTTCTGAGTGTTAAATCACAATTGGACTCAATTTTTGGCTCCCAAGGTTTTTTTTGTTTTTTCTTCTAAAATCAAAGAGTCATAGTACAAGATAGTATTAGGTAGATCATAGAAACTGCCAAAAAAGAAAAATACAAAACACAAAACTTGTCCTTTTCCTAGATCATAGATTCTAAATGAGTAATGCCAGAAGCTTGGGTTAGGGTGTCCAGTAGTACTTCTCATCCTTTTGTAGAAATTAATATGAAAATATCTTTTTTTTTTTCGTTTATTCTCTTATAATTTTTCTCTACCCTTTTGCCTTTTGGTCAGGGCCCTGGCCTCCGTGTAAAGACTTCATTCATTTATTCAAATGGGAATTCCATGTAAGGACAAAAGGGTATAACGTGGCAGATTAATCGAGATGCCGGTACTTCATGCTCAAGACCTTCTGCGCATTTAAATTTAATGCCTCGTTTATTCAACACAGACAGCTTTGAAAACTACATGTGCAACAGGAGCTAACATTTGAAATTAATTTCTCGGTTTAAATAAATAAACTAAAAGTATTTAGGTATAAAATTACTTTAACAACCTCCATATTATGCAAATCTTCTGACCTTTTGGGCTTGGAAACAGGATAAGCTGTAGATCCTTCCATTCATTCTCGAAAAATGCTATATTTACCAAATTTTATCTCTAAAAGTTAATTCTCAAATGACGTATTATCATTTCATGAGATTGTGTGACACATCAGTTGAAAATTAACTTAAAAAAAAAAAAATGGTAAATAAAGCATTTCTCTCATTAGATTGGGTGGTCACACTCGTCTCAGTGTGGTGGTAGGAGGTGACAGACAATTTTTTTGAGTTGACATGACAAAATAGGAGTGTACTAATTAAGGTAGCATCATTCCTTTTGGTCTGCTACAACCATTAGAAGACTAATTGTGTTCAAATCACATAGGCATAAAGGTAATCCTCGTGACTCAATATTTGAATAATCATCCAAGATGCATGTGACGATGTTTTTTAGCTTCATGCCATTGCAAGATTGTGATTTTGAAAGTGTGAATGGATTTTGGTCTCCCGTGCTTTTAGAGTCAATATTATATATATATGCAGGGACTAGGAGGCGCAGAAAAAAACAAAAAGAAGAAATTGAACTAGAATCACCCTCTTTCAAAGTCTGGAGAAAGTGGTGGTGTTTTTCTCTGATTCAGATTATAACAGTGTTTTTTCTGCTTCCACTTATATGAGTTTGTCTCTATGTTTCTTTTTTGCTTCTGAAACCGCCTTACGCGGTACTTTTGAGAGGATCGAAACACTTGTTTGTCTCAAATTCAATATTTTGTATATATTTTTGCACTGTATTTTTTTGTTTTAGGGCTAATGCTGGGAGCCCACCCTCGGTGTTTTGATCTGTTTGTACCATTTCCTTATATGATTAGAAAAGAAAAAGAAAAAGAAAAGTCTAAATTCCTTCAACTCATCCACGTGTTTGAATGCGCAATGCAACTTGATTGCATGCACTACTATATGTATTCATAGGACGGCAACCTGCGGCAATTACACAAATGATATAACCCAAAATCCAAAGCATTAACCATTGAAATGGCCAGAATCCTCAAGCCTCTCGGCTTCTTCGTTGTTCTCTTACTAAGTTCTGAGCTTTTCATGCCGGCAGCTCGTCCTCCGGATGCTGATAACAAGCCTCGCAGTTCCATAATCGAAGGGGTTGAGATTTTCTTTGACGGTCGTTTGGATGTAAAAGGGATCAAAACTGGGGGACCAAGCCCAGGGGGAGAGGGTCATGGGATCACGAATGCTCGGAATCTAGGAGTGGTCAAGAACTCTGGACTAGGTCCTGGTGTGGGGCACTGAGTGGCTACAAGCCACCAGCACCATTCATGTTGATTCTTTCTATTTCTTTTATCATGCAACAATGAAATTGTTTGATATCTGATTGTTTTTAGTGAACTTTTCTTTTTGGATCATTGTTCTTATCCTTCGGGATATCGGCTTTTGAATTTTACCAAGTGGGTTAGAAAAATAAAATGCTGAGGGGTAGGGGGCCTTGGGCCGGAGGGCTAGTAGGCCTTGGTGGGTCTACTTGAACTTCTGGTATTTCACATCACCGCACCTCAAATAAGTGAAGTCTCAATCTCTTAATAAAGTTTGGAGAAGTTTTAAATATTTGCAAATATGATAAAAAAAATTCAATGGTCTCTAAGGGATAGTTTAATTAGTTAAGGACTACATTTTATGAAGCATAAGTCATTAGTTTAAATCATTCTCTTCCTTTTATCTCTCTTTATGTGGACATATCAAAAATTAAAAAGTAAAAAGGAAAAATTACACTTTACTCCCTAAAGTTTGGGGTGTTTTTCAATTCGACCTTCAAAGTTTTAATTTTGGCAATGCACTCTCCAAACTTCCAAATTTTTGTAATTCAACCAATGTTATTCCAAAATTCTCATATAGCCCCTAATTTTTATTTTATATATATATATATATATATATATATATAAACAAAATTGAGGGTGCAAAAATGGCCAGATGACCTCAATTTTTTTTTTTTAAAAAAAATTAGGAGCAATATGGGAAGTTTGGGATACAATTGGTCAAATTATAAAAATTTAGAATTTTGGAGGGTGCGTTTTCAAAATTAAAACATTAGAAGTTGAATTGAAAATCGTCCCAAACTTTAAGGAGTAAAGTGTTCTTTTCCCAAATAAAAAAAATCAATGATGTCGATAGCTAGGCGTTGGTGTTGGCCTATTATTGATGAACAAAACTTCCACCACGACTGGAAAATGAACTAAACCACTACTATTGGATAACATGAACGGAAAAAACTCAGTGGGTGCTTATACTTCAACCCCATTATTGACCAGATAACACAATAAAGATGAGTGTTTTTCTTTAGTTGAACATTTCAAGAGGTCTTTCCATCAACCAATTGTGATGAAATTTCGCTCCACAACAATTCTATCAGCACCCAATTGAATAATTTGTCTTGGTATCTGTCAATTTTTGCATCACTTTCATTGACAGTTAATGGATTGCACTCGAGTAAAAAAAAAAAAAGAAAAGCACAAAGGAAAGTTGTAAGTAATGGTTGAATGTTCTTTTCGAATGGCATTATTGCCCCCACTGGCTTGTTGCATCTCCTTAGCGTTGACTTGGAAATCACAAGTAAATGAGAGTCTTGCTTCAAGGTTCACTCATTTCTTTTGAGCTATCGTGAAGTTCATTCATGGCTGCTCTAATCTTGGTCAGCCTCTTCTCTTTGGGATTATTTGTTCCATTGATATCATCAACAGCTGATACTCTGAGTAAAGGTTCATCTCTCTCCACAGAGAAACCAGAAGATGTTTTAACTTCACCAAATGGGGTCTTCTCTGCAGGCTTTTACCCCGTCGGCGACAACTCCTTCTGCTTTGCCATATGGTTTACCCAGCCATATTCCCAGAGTCCTCACCCCACCATAGTTTGGATGGCCAACCGTGACCAACCGGTAAACGGAAGGCGCTCAAAGCTCTCCCTCCTTAAAAATGGTAATCTTATCCTAACCGACGCCGGTAAGTTCACCGTCTGGGCCTCAAACACTCTTTCAAGCTCTTCAGCACAATTATATCTCTATAACACCGGTAATCTTGTTCTACGTACTTCGGAAGGTGATATTTTGTGGGAAAGCTTTGATTTCCCCACAGATACCCTTCTTCCCCAACAGCAACTCACCAGAAACACAAAGCTTGTCTCCTCCAGAAGCCAGAGCAACTATTCCTCTGGTTTCTACAAGCTTCTTTTCGACTACGACAACCTTCTCCGCCTTCTCTACGACGGTCTTGAGATTTCCAGTACTTATTGGCCTGATCCATGGCTTGTGAGCTGGGATGCCGGAAGGTCCACGTACAACAGCAGCAAAATCGCAGCGATTGATTCATTGGGGATGTTTATTTCGTCTGATAATTACACTTTCATGTCAGCAGACTATGGGGTTGTGCTTCATAGAAGATTGAAACTTGAACACGATGGAAATATTCGACTCTACAGCTGGGAAGAGGAGGAGGAGACGTGGGTTGTTTCATGGCAAGCCATTCAGAAACCTTGCAGGATTCATGGCATTTGTGGGGCTAACAGTATGTGCAGCTATGGTGCTGGTGATGGTGGAAGGAAATGCTCCTGCCTTCCAGGATACAAGATGAAAAATCTGACAGATTGGTCTTATGGGTGTGAACCGGAATTTGATCTCTCTTGCAACAAAAAAGACTCTGGCTTTCTGCTGCTATCCTCTGTTGAATTCTATGGTTATGATTATGGGTATTTCCCAAATTACACATTCGGTGAATGCAAGAATTTGTGCTTGCAATTGTGCGACTGCAAAGCTTTTCAATTCAAATTTGACGAGGGTAAAGGTTTTTCGAAATGTTACCCCAAGACTGTATTGCTGAATGGATATCGTTCGCCGGAGTTCGAGGGAGACCTGTATTTGAGAGTGCCGGAAAGCAATCTCCTCTCCTACACCAACAATTCTGCAGAGGACTTCCGCTTGGATTGCTCGAGTGAAGGTACAGTGCAACTGGACAGAACGTACGGAAAAAGCAGAGGAAATCGGACACTGAAATTGTTGCTCTGGATTGCATATGTAGTGGGAGGGCTTGAAATCACCTGTATCTTTTTGGGGTTGTCTCTCTTGAGGCACTGGAGAAAGGGAAAAACACCATGATTTAGCTTGCTTTGGTCGTAGTGGCTTTAGATCCACGGTGCTCTGTTACATATTTATAGTGTAATAGAGCATGATTGTGTAATGTATGATGCAAAAATAAATAAGAAAAATGTAATATGTTAAATTAATACATTAGCAATCATGGGAAATTCAATAAAGAAGATTGTGACATGAGAATTGTGATGCAAGCAAATATAACAAGAAATCGTCTGGATTTCAATATCCTCCTCAACCTTGTCGCGAAAGTTTGAGTTTGGAAGAAAAACTGATTGTGTTTTTTTTTTTTTTTCTTTTTTGGGGGGGGGGGGGGGGACTGTTTGGAAGAAGAGAATAGAAGATTTATTTATTTATTTATTTGTTCCTTTTATGTTACATGGAGTTTGGTTGGGCCTAATCTATACCTGGCGCGCCAGTACATTGGGATTGGGCCGGTTGCGAATAGAAATGTACAAGGCTACTTTATGCCATTATTTTTTTTTAAGCCGAGAGAGAAGGTGATGCCATGCAAATTAGAAGGTATAAATTTAGACTTACGTGGTGCAGAGAATGCTAGATTTTTACATGTTTTGAAGGATGCCAATAATGTTGCGCATGTGCTTGTAAAATTGGCTACCAGCCATGTCATGTTCTCTACTTGGTTAGGGGATACCCCTCCAAGTATTGGTGACATTGTAAGAAGGGAACAATTTCTTCTTCTTGTGTGATCTTCTTTGGATCTTTTTGAATAAATGAATATCTGTATATTCCTTAAAAAAAAAAAAAAAGTACTTTAAGCCTAGACTTTTAACAGTATGTTTGAGATTGTAATTTTAATAAGTACAATTTTGATAAATTACACACAAAGACCGTTACTCTTAGAGAATAACTTCAATAAGGTTGTCAGGTTATGGCACAAATCCACTCTTTTGTACCCACCAATCAAGAAAATGACACTAAGCATGGAACACTTTAAAAAAAATAAATACAACCATTTGATTATATCAAATTTAATTATTTATTTTTTTTAAAAAAAAAAACAGATTTAGAGGACGGCAAAAACCCACTGCAAAGGGAGTTGGCTCATGGCCACTCATGGCCACATTTGGGTTGGCTGGGGGTGGTGCTTGGCCAACCCCCCCATGGGCTAGGGGTGGCAGTAAGCTGCCCTGCGGACCACACCTGAGCCACGCCTGAGGTGGCTGGGGGTGGCCGCTTCTATTTTTTTTTAAACTTAATTAGTTTTGTAATTTATTTTTTTGCTCATAATGGGCTTAGGTTTTACATCCTGATTGATGGGCACCAAGGTATAAAAGTTGCTCTCTGGACCTTAAGCCATGAAAAATTGGTCTGAATTTTAAAACTGCTGTAATAAGAATAAAAAACGTTGTTTGTTTGGTAAAGTAAAGTAATTTACAAAGATTTTGTAATTAAATTATTTGTAAACTTGAATCTTCAACAGTTGACTGATTTCTTCGGCTGGCTAACCGTTACCGAGTTAAACAAAACGACGCTGATGATGCACTAATCTGGAAACTGAAATATTCGAACAAAGGCGGCGCGTATACTCAACGCCTATACATTTTCACTTCACCGTTTTCAATAGTAAACCCAATAGTAAACTGTAAACCCATAGAGAACCCACAAGTCCTCCACTCCTCGCAGACAAACTTTCCACGAGAATCGCTCAGATGGGAAGCTCCAAGACTGGGGTTACCGACTCCTCCGCCACTGAATCCGATGGCGCCATCACCAAGACCGATTCTGACATGGACATTGACGACGCCGGCGACCGCGATTACCCTCCTAACACCGATTCTTGCCCCTTCTCGGAAGGAGAGAAGGTCCTGGCTTTCCATAACCTTTGCGTTTACGAAGCCAAGGTACTCTCTTTGCTTGAAGATGGTTTTTGGAAATTTGAAAAAGTACGAAATGGAAAACATAGATTATGATCGATTTTTGCTTTATTTTGTTTTGTTTTTTTTTTTTTAAAAAAAACGAAGTATTCGTCTAAAAATAAAACATAAATTGAAAGCAAAAGCTTCACCTACTCTTGATTGGCTCGGATTAAGTTTTATTTTCTTCAAAAACCATGATCAATTTTTTGTTCATATTGCAAGAACTACTATTATATATGATCACGAAATAGACAAAACTAATATGATCACGAAATAGACAAAACTAATATATATGATCACGAAATAGACAAAACTAATATGGAGACAGAAAAGGAAATAGAGATGGAGATAATAACTGAAGAGTTGGAAAGGAATGAAAGAAAAAGGATGCAAACAAGAGCAGTGCATCAAAAAGGAGAGAATTATGATGGGGGGACCATTCAAAACTGAAAAACCCATGGGAAAATTGGTTCTTTGAAACAGCGAGCGCAGATCAATGGGAAAATAGGTGTAAAACCACCTATGTTAGCAGCGAAAGAGGGTATTGTAAAGTGGTTATCGAGCCTAGTTGGACAATTTCTAGATAAGCCATTACCTTTTTTTCTTGTTAAGAAGTGGATAATATGTTGATTCAGTGAGGAAGGGTATGAGAATGGTACGTACATTTTCATATTCAATGGTCAGAAGACTAGAGATGCAGTGTTGGAAGCAAAGATTTGTCATATTGCAAATAAGCCATTAATCCTAAGAAAATGGCAACCAGGTATGCAATTACTAAAGCTCTCATTGCCTTCAGTACCAATTTGGATAAAACTAATTCATTTGCCAATGGGATATTGGAATCAAATTTGTTTGAGCCATGTGGCGAGTGGAATTGGAAAACCACTATATGCAGATTCTATTACTGAGGAATAGATGAGGTTTGAGGTTTGCGAGGATATTAGTAGAAGTAAATACAGAATCAGAATTTCCAAAGGAGATTGAAATACAAGGAAATGATGGGAGAATGATTACTGTGGGAGTTGAATATCCTTGGATACCGTTGAAATGTAATAAATGTCAAACTTTTGGGCATGCAGTCTATTCATGTCTGAAGGGAGAGAGGAAGGTATGGATACCAAAGAATAATGGGAATCCGAATGGGCTAAAGAGGGAAATGGAAGTAATGTAGAGGGAGAGTACGATGAGGGTTAGAAGTAACATGGTTTTGATAGAATCATAAAGAGGCCAACTAGAGAAAATAGAACGATAATAAAAGAAAGGGAGGAGAAAGCTTGGTCTAATTCATTTGTTGAGATTAACATTTAAAGATGAAGAAGGAATGGAAGAAGGGGAAATATTGCTAGTTAAGGAGCAGGGAAGGAATATACAGAAGATTATAGAGGAAGCTTTAACTGAAGAAAACATAAGGATGTCAATAAGTAGAGATAAGGGGAAGAATAAGATAGGGGAAGGAGAGGAGAATATTCACCAACACAATGGAAATAGTAGTATTGAACACAAGAGGTCTTATTGATCTCTTAAAGCAGAGGAAGGTAAGAAGTTTTGTAAGAAGACTAAAAGTTTCTTTAATCTGCATCATTAAAATAAGAGTGAAAGTTGATAAAGCTGTGAAGATAAAGGAAAATAGAGTCCCGGGTTGGAGATTTTTGCATAACTATGAAAATCATCAGCTGGGAAGAATATGGGTATGATGGAATTTAGAAGAGTTAAAAGTTAATCTAATCAGTAAAAATGACCAGGTAATCAGTGCTGAGAAAGAGGAGATGCGGTGGATACAAGCTTTTGTGTATGGTGCAAATACAAGAGTGGGAAGGAGGCCTTTGTGGAATCATCTGTTTTCTGTGAAAACTAAGATGAATGGAGATCTGTGGCTATTGGCCTAGGGATTTTAATGTTGTAAAGAATATGAGAGAAAAATGGGGTAGAGAGAAATTGAATAACTATGAGTTGGCGTTTAGTGATTGTGCTAACAAGGTTGAAGTAATTGATCTGGCATTTAGTGGATGCTTTTTTATGTGGAATAATAAAAGAGAAGGCGAGGAATTTGTAGCAAGGAAATTAGATAAAGTTATGTCAAATGAGGTATGGTTGGAGAGGTATGGGAAAACTGAAGTTGAATTTTTGGAAGGAGGAATCTCACATCACTCACCTGCTGTTATTTCAGTAGGTAAATTGCAGGGTTTTGGTCCAAAACCTTTCAAGTTCTTTGGCTTTCTGGATTGGGTTGCTGAGGGATGGAATTTAAGGATGGAAAGGGTTCCTATGTTTAAGTTGTATGCCATTGTTACTTATCAAAAAAAAAAAATGTTGTATGCCATTGTTGAAAGGGATATTTAACAAAAGAATGTGGAGCTATATGGAGGGATTAAACAGAAGGTGATGCAAGCCAGAATGCGTTTGGAATAAGCTCAAAGGGAAGTAATCTCGTCTTCTGGTAAATCTGAAAGTTTGAAAAAAGAAAACGAGTTTGTATCAAAGCCAGAATGCATTTTGATTTGAGCTCAAATCAAACAGCATTTGTACAAAAGAGAAGCATTTCAGAAAATGTTCTGCTGGCTCAAGAAGTAGTGAGAGGTTATCATAAAAAGGGGGGGCAACCGAGGTGCACTATAAAAGTTGATATGATGAAGGCATATGATTTAGTGAATTGGAAATTATTCTGCAATGTTTAGCATGTTTTGGAGCTCCCTCTAAGTATATAAAGTGGGTTAGAGAATGTATTACATCTCCTCGGTTTTCTGTGGCTTTGAATGGTACAATGGTTGGCTATTTTGAAGGAAAAAAGGGATTAAGGCAAGGGGATCCTATGTCACCATATTTGTTTGTAATTGCTATGGAAATTATGTCAAGATTGATGGATGAATATAGTGGGAATGTAAAAGCATTCACTTTCCATCCTCGTTGCTCGAAGATCAAGCTCACTCACTTATGCTTTGTTGATCATCTGCTGTTGATCTTAGCGATAAATTTGAAGTCAGTTAATACCATTAAAAAGGCGCTCCATGAGTTTCTGTATATGTCAGGTTTAAAAGCAAATCCAGAGAAGAGTACATTTTATTGTTCAGGTGTATCTCAGCTGATGAAGGAGCAGTTAGCTGATTGTCTACAGATGAAAGAAGGGAAGCTACCAGTTAGATATTTGGGAGTTCCTCGATTTCAACAAAGTTAGGTGCTGTAGATTGCTCAATGCTCCTGGACAAAAATAAGAAGGATGGGGCCATTTGTTTTTTCAGTGTGGATACAGTAAGAAAATATGGAGAGAAGCTATGAGGAGATGTGACTTAGCTGATCTACCAACAGAATTGGAGGAAGTTCCGAGCCGAGAGTTGAAAGAATCAAAGAGAAGAGTTTAAAAGAGAATGTCTGCAAATTGGTTTATAGTTCAGTAGTGTACAATATATAGAGAAGTGGAAATGAAATCAAGCATGGGAGCCGGCCAAGAATAGAGGAAAAGATACCGCAAACAATTATATGGGAAGCAAAAGCAAGGATCTTGGGAAGGGGAAGATTTAAGAAAACAACAGACTTTAGAAATTTGTTGTAATTGGGGTATAAGTGAAAATATATTGTCATAGTAGGAGTCGTGTATAAGGGGTGGGGTGGGGGAGACAATGTAATATAAGAGTGTATGCTGCTACTATGTGGCATCAGGTGGTTCGGCTGATTAGTTGGAGAGTCTGTAAATGTGTGTTTTTCCTTTGAGGAAATATCTCATTCATAAAAAAAAATAAAAATTGTATGAACATTAATTGATTGGTTTCAAAATTGGTGCACTTTAAACCTTTGGTGGGTCACTGTTAACAAAGAAAGCAGAAATCCCTATGACCTGTACTTTGAACCTATTTGGAACCGAATAAATTGGCGTCTTTATATTAAAAAGAAAAAAGATGTGAAGGTTTTGTTAGGATTTTTTTGGGGTACTAAAACTGCTTTTCAGCTTTTAGTATTCAGGTCAAGTGGTTTTAGTTTCCAGTCTCAAGTGCAGCTTACTCAAGTTTTCGTTGCTTAATATAGACACACTTTGAAAGTATATTGTGGATATTAATAGAATTAGAAACTCATGGTTCATGCTGCGTCAAAAAGATTGCAAACCCAAGTGCAGGCTATCGCAAGTAATAAATTCTCGATAAGATTGAGGTCGATCCACAGGGAATGATAGATACTCGAGTAAAATTTCTATTATCATGTAGAAAAATAAAATGAGTTGATTGTTTGTTTTCCACTAAGAGGTGGAGCAATGGAGTGATTAAATTAACAAAACTAAATTAAGTAAAATAGAGCTAAGGAAAAATTTATGGAAAGCACTAGGGCTTCAAGGATCCACCTAGCATTCTATTACGTATTCTTGAGACATTTTTAACTCAACTAGGTGGAGAATCAACTCTCCTAATTGGAAGATTTAACAACATGGGTTTGATTAAAAATAAAGTCAATTGAGCATGGGTTTGATTAAAAATTTGATTTCATTTACATGTTAAGAGAGATTAAGCATTCACTATAAGTTTGAATCATAACAAATCAAACAATGTAAGCATTTGATATAAACAAAAATAATAATGAACCAAAAACTAATCAACATGAAATATTTCTCAAATTAAAATCATTTCCAACATTCAATCATTATTCCATGAAAAACATTAAACATAGTCTCAAGAACATATAATAAAAATACTAGGCTTCACACATAGCCCTAGCTAAAAGATTAGCCACTCATAATCATGGAAATAAATTCCATCATTAAAGAGCTAAACATTAAACAAAACAAAATAAAATAAAAGATAGACACTAAGAAAATGAAAATGTGCTTCTGGTGGATCAGGAAAGAACCCAGCTTCAGACTCTGTTCCAGCTCTCCTCCTCCCCAGTCTGTCTTTTGTTTCAGGCTCTAGCTCCCTTTAAAAAGAAAAGTTCTTGATGTAGTAGCTTGCTTTTTTATTTCTCTTCTTTCTTTTTGGTTTAAGCAGCTTTTGCATCTAATTCTTCCTACGCTTTGCCGGATCTCTTCAAATAATTTTCCTCATTTTCTCTCTTGCACGCCGAAGGAGCAAGATGTCAGCTTAATTTTCTTTCTTTCTTGCACGTTCCGGAATTCTCTCCCCTTGTCTGGTGCTGTCCATTTGTTACCACGCCTGCTTCAGCTTTGAGCTTAAAGCTTATTTGGAGCTTTAAGCTCAAAATAAGCTTTAAGCTCAACGCTTATTTTGTTTTCTGAAAGCCCTCTTTGAGTGGATCTTTGCTAACACCCTCTCAATATCACAAGGCACCCCCAGCCCTGCTATCTTTGCCGCTGGTTGTACCTAGTTTTCCTAAGTATCATACTTACAGTTTCCTTGGCTGATACTTTGGAGAAGGTTTGTATCGCACCTTGAAGAACAATTATTGCTGGAAATTTCTTATCTGTCTTTTTCATTCAACCATAATATGAAAAACCCTTATATCTATCTATCTATCTATATATATATATATAGAGAGAGAGAGAGAGAGAGAGAGAGAGAGAGGCATCTAATGCTTAATCCTAATTGGACTTGGCCTTTTTCAGCATTTACCTAAATAATGAGTTAACTCACAAATAAAACTCCCAAACATATTAAACCCAAAATAAGAGCTAAAGGATTAGAAGTACAACTCATCTCCTGAAAGTTAAAAAAAAAATACAGAAATACATTTGGCTCTCAATTAAATAAAAATAAATTAAAGAAAATTGACTTTTTGTTGCTTGCATCAGTCTTGAACCAGCTATATATACTGCACAGTTTTTTTTATTCGCCCCACTGTTGAAAAGAAGACAAACTGGACCGTATGGCAAACTATCTGTGTCCTGATTCCTTTGACTAACTGGATAGTATTGTCTAATGATTCATACTATTATCCTTGCACCATTACTCATCAAGCATATATGATGGTTGGTTCATTTTTCCATATCTTTGGGGCAATGTATATCTCATTTTTAAGTTAGTTGAAAGGCTATACATATGCATTGAAGTAATTCTCCTCAACTGTTAAAACCCATTACCTTAAGCATGTTGGATAAGCTTGAATGTGCAATTTTGTGACCCTTTCTTTAATATACATATACACCTTTTTTTCTTTTTTTTTTTGTGGGGCAGGTAATGGACTTATACACCATGTTAAAAACACGTATGATTTGGAAAGTAACCTTAAGTGCTTTTACTGCCGCATCTTCAGATTTTGTTAACCTTTTGTGTTTAAGTGTTAATGCTCTCTTATTTGGTTAGTCTAATATGCTATATGTTTTATTTGCAAGGTGAGAAAAATTGAATACCGGGCAAAGGAGTGGAGCTTTTTTGTTCATTATCCTGTAAGTATTAACTATTTTTGCTATTTCATATTAAAAATTTTCTTCAAGAATGTGTTGAGCCATAGTACTGTCTCTGTTGTCTCTGCATCTTTGATTGCATCATCAAATGGCATCCTGTTACAGTATCTTGATCAGATACACACTTGTATTCTGCAGGGCTGGAGCAAAAAGTGAGTATGCTTTCCCGTGAATGTACCTGGCATCTGCAAAATTCTGAATTCTGATTTAATTTTTCTATGTGGCAGGCGGTTGGTAGTTGAAAATGGAGTTTTTTTTTTTTTTTTTTTTTTTTAAGCATATTATGTTTCACTTTACAGATGATGGTTCCAGCATCTCTCATTTTGCCTTTTTTTTGGATCCGATTTTTTTTTTTCTTCAAGCTCATTACTATAGCGCTTGTTCCTTTTCTTTTTATTTTCTATTCATATCATAATTTTTTTCTGATTTTTTTTTTCTTCAGGCTCAATACTATAGCGTTTGTTCCTTTTCTTTTTATTTCCTATTCATATCATAATTTTTCTTATTTTTAATTACAGATAATGGTTCCAACAATTTGCATTTTGCATCTTTTGTTCAATTGTTTTTTAACTCCAGCATTGATGCATTTTGCATGTTGGTGCAATTGTTTTGAACACCAGTATTGATGCGCAATTATGGATTTGTTGTTGTTGGTTTCTTTAGCAAGTTTTGTTTATATGTTTTCTATTTAATATACTTAAGCTTCTCCTAATTTTTCTTCACTTACTCTTGTGCTTATGAACTCCAAGGAAATCTTAGGCTATGTTTGGTAATGGTTTCAAATTTCTCTCTTCTGAAAACATTTAACAAACAATTCATTTTTCAGAACACAACACAAAGCAGTTTTGAAAACACAATACTCAAAACACTTTTCAGAAGAAAAAAAACACAACAAACTTTTTATAAATTTTTTTTAAAAAATAAAACTTTTCACACATTCTTATAAGAATATTTTGGAAAAATCAATGCTTAATTTTTCAGATGTAGGGTGACTTATTATTTATAAAAGGATTAAAAAAAGAGAGAGAGAGATTGTTGCACTGCCACCCCCAACGGAGGAGAGGGTTGGCTGCGTGGCCACCTCTGTCACACAGCCACCCCTCTCCTCTGCTGGGGGGTGGCGGCACACTCATATATATATTTTTTTAAATAATTTTATAAGAAAAAGGTCAGCTCCACACTTGTTTGTATTTTCTCAAATTAAGCATGTTTAGTATTTGTTTATTTGCAAACACAAAATATTTTGCAAAACATTACCAAACAATTTTCTTATGTGGACTCAGAAATATTTTCTCTAATGTGGACCTCAACAAGAACACTTCTCAACCTTATATAACACAAAAACTTTTTCAAATTAAAATACATAAAAAAAAAAACTTTTCAAAGCCATTAACAAGCATACCCTTAATTTCATTAGGCTTTGTTTTCTTCAACAGTTGGGATGAATGGGTAGGCATGGATCGATTGATGAAGTTCACGGAGGAGAATGTGCAGAAACAAAAGGCCCTCAACAAGAAGCAGCTCTTAGAGAAGAATACAAAGCTACCACATGCTTCACTGATTAAACCAAAAAGTTCCAATGGTTAGATCTTCTTGCTAATTTAGTTACTATTAACTCAAATATTGATATTTTTGATTTGCCAAGCATCAGATATGTTCTTAAGTTTTTTCATTATTTCTTTCTTGTTTCTTTTTCCTCTTACTTTCTACTTGGATGTGGTGCTAGAACTGTATATTGTTTCTTTCTTGGTCTTTTTCCTCATCTTTTCTCTTTTGATATAGTGATAAAACTTGTGCTTTCTGTCTTTCTCTGACGATCGAATAAAAGCAGTGCTAACCTATAAACATTGGAACTCTGGGCATGTGTTTCATTGATTGGTGTTGAACATCAAGGTGGATGAGCCTTAAGTGTTTTACTTCCTGCCCCGCACGGGGGGATATAAATTTTGATTTTAAAGTCTTCTAGGATGTGAGTGTCTCCATTGATTCTCACTCAACATTCTTCTTATCAGTTAGCACTATACAATCAAAATTTAAGCATTTTGCCCTTTATGTGTCGACATTGATTCTGACCCAACATTCTTCTTATCAAACTGAACAATACAATCAAAATTTAACTTAAGCATTCTGTCCTTTATCTTAGAATCCATAGGATTTCTTTTTATACTTAAATTGTATCATTTCCTCGGAAGAGGATATCAAAGTCTGATCATTATCATGGGATTTATATTCCTTATATTGTACATCTATATGGCCTGTAAATAGGCATTTTCACTGTATTATCAAATAAGTCAATAAGATCAATATGTAGCCCCATAGGACACTTCCTAATGGTAGACGTAGGCCTCTAAGACTAAATCACACCAAAATTATGTGTTCTCTTTCTCTTGCTTCCACATTCCTATATTTTACATTATATTATACATTATATTATATTTTAATATTTCTTACATGTATCAGAGCTATTTTTGTGTGGCTTTCAATTGCTTAGTTGTAAGCTTTCTCTCATCGGCGCACGTTTTCTTCTTTGTTTAGGTGTCTTTGAGTACTATAAAAACTATTAACACCCAAAGAGTCTACTCGTTTTTATTTGCATTGTGCTAGTAGAATGAAGTCATTCCATCCTGCCACGCTCCCTCACGCGCACTGATTCATCTCTGCCTTCCACGCGCTTCACACTCCACCCCCACCTCTAATGCGCTCTCACGCTCATTGATTTCTTTTGTCTCAGTTTTAAAAAGAAATAAAAAAGAAAAAAAAAAAAAAGGACGAAAGGCAACTCATTGTGCCAACTCGGTAGGAGTTGACTCGATCCATAAAAAAATATTGCTAATTATTTTTCCTTCCAATTTCAAGCTTCCACTTTAACTTCAAGGGGGGATTAAAAAAATCTGCCTAAGGCAAATTATTTCCTTGCTGAGTTTGAGGGAGATGTTAGAATTTGTTGTAATTTGCATGAAAGGTTTAGAGAAAAAGTGGAGGCTCGTTTCTATTACATAGCCTACCTCACATATTTTATTAAATAAGTTTTGAGAAATATGACAATGACCAAAATGCTCACAAACCCTAATAACTCTTCTAATAGAATCCATAGGATTTCTTTCTATACTTAAATTAAATCATTTCCTTATCAGATGATATCAAAACTTGATCAGGTAATCTACTAATTATTATCAAGGGATTTACATTCATTATATTATACATCTTCAATGTGTGTATATATATATATATATGCATTTCCACTATATTATCAATCAAGTCAATGAGATTAAGATGTAGCCCTATAGGACATTTGGTGGTGGTGGACATAGGCCTCTAAGGTGAACTACCCCAAAATTCTGTGTTCTCTTTCTCTTGCTTTTGCTTTCCTATATTTTACATTATTTTATATTTTAATATATTTTACAATTTATGTGTCTACATTGATTCTAATCCAACATTCTTCTCATTATTCAGCAGTTGCATCTAGTCTTATTCATTTAAAAAGAAAAAAAAAAAAACTGGTTGGCTGCAATCTGCAAATATGTGGTATTTTTTTATATATATTTTTAAATGGGATGTTGTTTTCGTCCTTTTTCTGATCTATTCTGGAAAATGCTATGCAGTGGGAAGAGCCAAGAAGCGAAAGAATGACTCCATTAAGGTATCGCCTGAAGCACTTCCAGCTCACCACACATGATTTTATTCTTTTTGCATAATCCTAAGTAATTTAGATGCATCAGTTTGATATTTCATTCAAATCAATGACAAATTGTTTATTACTTCAATGAAGATTATTTATTTATTTTCAGGTTTTCCATTGTTTGTTTGATATCTTTACTGAGCTAATTGTTTACCTACTGTTAGGAGAAGGACATGATACCCTTGGACAAGCTTGTGAGCATCCAACTTCCACCACCACTGAAGAAGCAATTGGTTGATGATTGTGAATTTATTACTCATTTAGGCAAGGTAACTATATCATATAATTTTTATGGTACACCTGAGATTTCTTACTTTTTATTTTTTATTGATAATCGTTAAATTATAACTTATGCCAAAAAATTAGCTAATAGAACATGGTTAATTTAATCATTTTATTAATACTTTAACATTCTATCAGTGTGGACTCAAACTCCTACTTAATAAGTGAGGCCAAACGCTTGGAATATTTAACTGAAATAGAGATAAAATGTGGAGTCAAGGTTTAAATTCAAAACCTCTATTCCAATGCCACCTTAAATTACTATTTATCCAAAAAACTTAAGCAAAAAAAATGATAAATTTAATAATTTAATTAATATTTTAACAATAATCAACGACCTAATGTTGTGAGATAATTATCAGAACCTTAACCATGATATAAATGAGTCACATGGCTGATTTTGGTTGCCTTTATGTAACGCCCAACATTTTCATCAGTTTTTTTCCACATTGTATAATCCATAAGGTGCTACTACTTGACTTTAAGAATAGCATAAGCATTTAATTGAACTATAACTGTAAGAACAATACTAGAGTACTAACTGAAAGCCGTACATTTATTTACATAGTTGTACAACTCTGTTCATACTTACATTCTATTGTTTTATACTTATTAAAACTATATGTACAAAGATACTATTACAACCCAAATTTAGAGTAAACGAGTATTTTAGTCATTGTAATATTTTTCAACCTATATAATAAAGTATGTGAGGCTACATGAGGAGTAACGAGTCTCCACTTTCTCTCTAAAGTTTACATGCAAACTACAACAATCTTGTTCAAACGAGATTATTTCTTGGTCATTAAGCAATTCTCCAAAGTGTGACGCATGGCATCAAACGCAACTTGCTGATGTGGCATGCATACATAGTATTTGGCGTGGCAACTGGCTTGACGTGGCACGAAACCCAGTTTGTTGACGTGGCATGGCAAATTTGAAACTTGGCCATGCTGACGTGGTAGGCTCGTTTGAATGAGATTTTTATTTTTCAAATCTATTTTTAAAAATTTCAACCTATTTTATTTTTCTTGTCTTTTATTTCTATTTTCTTCTATCTTTTATTTATTCGAGGTATTACACTTTGTTCCAGCCATACTCTGCATGATCAACTGTTCATTCTTAATTTTGTTAGGGAATATATGGTGGATCATTTTATTGTCATGGTTCTATACATATTTTGCATTATCAACCAAACTTTATTCTTAATTACTGCACATGATTATTCTACATATTACAATGATGATTAACTAATTAGGCTTTGTTAGTAATTTGCAATATAATGAGTTGCATATGGCATATTAGCTGAGATGTGACAAAAACTACCATGAAATTGGAAGGAGCCAAATCCTATACCATAGTGTCTGAAGGCACCATAATCATGTGCTGTCATGGGGATGATAAAGTGCATAGTAAGTATATCTGACAGACTTGCAGAAAATAGATTTGGATACCATGGTACATTGACCAGAAACAAAAAAGGACCATGGTATGTTGAACCTGGATAGAATTACATTCAAGTTTGGCTGTGGTTATTAATAAAAGAATGGAGTGGGTTCAGATGGGAATGGCCTTATCGCAGGAAAAGTAGAACTCATTATGTGGCTGCTAGTTATTGGTCACATAGTTAGGTTTTGATTTTCCTGATGTATTAATCACGTGTAAAAGTTTTTGATTCATGTCCTCTCCTGCAGCTTGTAAAACTTCCACGTACCCCAAATGTTGATGACATTTTGAGGAAGTATCTTGATTACAGGTTGAAGAAGGATGGCTTGTAAGTGCATGCCATGTTTTTTTGCCACCTCAGTCTTTTCCTTTTATGGCTTGCTAGTTTTAAAGTTGTTCTTGCTTAGTGGACCCTGAATTTACAGAGAATTATCTTTTGCTGGTCTGACCAGAAAGAAATTGCTACCTGGTGTAGATCTCTTTACAGGTGATATGGTATCCTAGAATTAATTTAATTTTTCTGGTTTTTCCACAAAATGGCTGAACAACTTAGAGCTTGTTCGGAATTGCATTAAGGAGCTTAAAAAGTACTTTTAGTACATTTAAAGTAGTGCCAAACAAAAAGCTAGTCTGTTTTGTAAAAAAAGTCAAAAAGTAATTCTTTGATTTTTTTGCTCTAAAAAAGCCAAAACGTACTTTTAGGAAAAACTTAAAAATGAAGCTTTTTCTATATTTTTTTTCTAGCTTTAAAAGCTCGATTTCCCAATACAATTCAAATGGGCTCTTAGTCATTCTCAGAAGTAAGCAAAGTGCGTTTTCTGTTTCTTTACTTAGTACTTCCTATTGAAGAGTCTTATTTAAATTATAGTAGCTTTTGAACACTAGAGAGCCCAGGGGAGATTATATTTGTGTTGCAAGATTGTTTAGCCACGATAGAGAATTTTAAGCAACTGTTTCAGCTTTGTGCATGTAAATTCCAGATTCCTGCTGATTTTTTCCACTAAAGCAACTTGGTGGAGAAAATATAATCAACATAGCTTTTGCCCAAAAATATTTCTATTGGCTCTTGTCAAATTGCAAAAACCTTAAATCGCTGAGCATCTAACTGTTGAAGTAAGGAAAACAATAAAATTAAAAATTATTGGTTTGCACAAACATCTGTTTCTGACTAATGGTAACACAATGTCTTTATCGTCCCTTAGAAGAACAAAGAAAGATCCAGAAACAAAACAATTTTTGGTGTGCATGATAAACAACACAAGTTTTAACACACTTTTGTCTCTAGCTCGCTTAACTGGTGCTTCTTCACTATGTACCTTGATTGTTTACCCATAAAAGAAAAAAAGACTTACTATAAAATCAAGACGGAGGCTTGTTTAGAAAAAAAATAAATTTATGATAATTGAAGAAGTGTACAATGTAAGATGATATATATATATATATATATATATATATATATATATATATATATAAAGCACTTCCCTGAATTTCAACTTTGGTTTTCAAAGATACCGACAAGATAAGCAAAAAACACCAATTGAAAGAATAAGTTCAATTGTAAGTTTTTGATTAAGCAATTATTATGACTACAAGAAAAATTTATGCTGCTACCATAGTAGCAGCATCAGGTAAGCATACATGAAGGGGAAATTGTGCGGATTTAACAACTGTACGAGAAACAAAGTAATAAATATAAAGTTAACTTCATTATTATAAATCAAGTTATTGAATATTTCAAACATTTCCACTGATTCTGATTTCTTGAAGTGTCTTTGATTAAACTTAGGGTTTCAATAGATTTATATCATTGATTGATAAGGTTGTTAGTTGTACAATTGTCGTGAAGGAAGGATAAACCAAGTTGGTGCTTGGCATCTGAATATCCTTATATATACACATTGAAGTGTTTTAAAGAGAGGTTGTACATCCATATTGTATATTATTGTATCTAGTTCTGTAAGTGAGAGAAATGTGAAAATAGTGCTTTGGTCTGGATGCTCTTAAGTGTTAAACTTTACTATGGATGCACCTTGCAACTTCTATATTTAAAGATTCCACTTTGTATATGTAATTTTTGTCGTGAGCAAAGTTCTTAGTATCATGTTCTTTTAATTGATGCATTTGTGTCTTGGTAATTTCCTATTGTTGGTGTAAATTTTTTTATACTTTTGTCTATCATCATTGTTTTTTTGTCGTAACGTAATTCCATTGATATAGGATAGCTGATTCACTTGGAGAAATTCTGAAAGGGTTACGTTGTTACTTCGACAAAGCATTGCCAGTGATTCTTTTGTATAAAAGTGAGCGTCAACAGTATGATGAAGCAATTTCTGATGATGTCTCTCCTTCTACTGTATATGGTGCTGAACATCTGTTGCGCCTCTTTGGTATGGTTGTCCTTTTATGCTAGACATTCAATTGTTTGCTTTGGAAAATTTGTTATGAGCTCTGTGTTTTAAATCCCATTAAGCATGATTTTGTTATATCTTTTAGGAGAAACTACATTTACCCCCATGACTATCACCTAAATCGCAATGTACCCCCAAACTAAAAAAAGTTGCAATTGACCCCCTAAACTATTTACCCCTTTCAATTAATCCCCACCGTTAGGATTTTTGTTTAAATCCAACGGAAAAGGGTCAAAATGATGATTATAACCTTGCTTTAGATTTCCTTAGAAAATAAATGAAAAAAATAAAACTTGTCGCCAAAAGACCCATGACTGGTTGTGGATCATCTAGATGGAGACCAAGCCATGGGTCTTTGGATCTCCATGGAGGAGACCCACGGCTAGCCTCCAAGGGAGGAGACACCCAGACCGCAGCCAGATGGGACCTGAGAATATATATATTTTTAATTTAAGGGCATTTTGGTATAGTTACACGTCTCACCTGGGATAAAATGGACATTTCATGCATTTGTGGTCCAAGTTAACAGAAAATTTTAACAGTGAGGGGTTAATTGAAAGGGGCAAATAGTTTGGGGGGGAACATTTCAACTTTTATTAGTTTAGGGGGATATTCTAATTGAGGTTATAGTTCATAGGGATAAGTGTAGTTTCCCCTATCTTTAATTTATCCACAAACTTTGCCTATCTTTTATGAAGTTTTGATTTGTAGAATGTTTCTTGTTTATTTGCCATAAATTACTAATGCTGATTTTTTACACTAACCATATGATAACCCTGTAAAATGTGGCAATTTTCATAACTATTGAGCATGTGAATGTCTGTGGGCTGGCAAAATGAGTAATTCTTCCTGCCATGTCTCTATCAAACACTAGCTGGAAGATTACTTACCAGGATATGTTTTTGGGTCACCTTACCCTTTCCTGCTTCATATATATTATCTAAGTTAGTATCTTTTAAAAGCTAAATTAAATATTTGGGGCTCTGTATGAATAAATTTAGCTGGGAAACCATGATTTAGTCGTGATTGTGAAATGACCGTTTTTCATATCAGTCAGTCTATGCTATTACAATTTGATGTGCTTTTTTTCTTTCTTTCACAGAAATGGGTTAAAAATGTATAAAGAAATATTGCTGATGATTAATTAGCCTATAGTATTTCTGTTTACATTTTATATTGGTAAGATAATTCAAAGACATTTTGAATGTTATACCATTGCATTGCAATATGGCTGTGTTTGTTGGATTTGCAACCTAATCAATTTAGTATTGCTGGACATGGGCTATTCATTCTAATTCTGAAAATTCCTACGAGTGCTTAAAATAGCATCTTTCGCCTTATGTAATCGTTTTATGTTATAGAAGTGGTAGCCATCGTTTCTTCATGCTTCTAATGTAATTCTTCTGGTATTTGCAGTTAAGTTGCCTGAGTTTTTGTACCATGCCAACATTGAAGAGGAGACATTGATGGAGCTGCATCAAAAATTGGTCGACTTTCTCAAGTATAACATTTTATCGATATGGAGAAAATTATGATTGGGAAAATAAAAATGCAAATTATTTATATTTGCACAGGATGATTTATGATGGATGCCATTCAAAAAGAAAAATAAAAAAATAAAAAAATAAAAACCGATTACGTCTGCTGATAGTATGTAATAACTGTCATTTACGTCCAGTAAAAGTATTGCAATTCAAAGCGAAGTTTGTCACTTCATTCATACTTGTAGTAGGTCTTTGTCTATGGATAACCAACCTGCCTCCCTCTTGTAGTTTTATTGAAAAATTCTCAAAGTATTATACACATGCTGAGAGATTATACATCTTGTGATGCAGGTTCTTGCAGAAGCATCAGAGTGCATTTTTCCTCTCAACTTACCATGTTCTGGAAGATGTCGAAACGAGCACCAACAAATAAGATGGCTAGGTCAAGAGATGTTCTGGCAACAAATTTTGTACAAAAAAGAAAAGAACTGTTGTACATATTACCATAGAACAACAGCTTTAGGTTGGTGTCTTGCCGGCTTTTTAAATCTTTATTTTCCCGGATTTCTAAATTTGTGAAATCAGATGCCTGTGCTTCATGTTAATTCAATGCTGTGATGTGATTATTTTCCTGTGTGTATTGATAGAAGGTTAAAAAAATGAGGTTTTGTTGTAAAAGATGATGACTTTAGGGTTAGAAAGGTGACTTTAGTGGTCTTAAACTGGAATTTTCTTTGCTGTCTTATACATATATTGTTGATCCTGCTAAGCCATCCCATTTTATTATATTATCTGAGTTCCTTCTTAATATATAATATCTTATATTCTTACTTGATTTAAAACATGTTATGACGACCTGAACGAGTCCAAAAGTAGTTGTTGATGATCATAAAAGCAGATATCTATCTTTGTCAAGGTCCAAATTAAAAATGATAAAAAATAGTTATCTGTCCTGTAAATGATGAAGTTCAAAGATGATATTTGCATTTTCTTTTAATATTTATTAAAAATCAAAATATTACAATAATAAAAATACTTATTATAAGATCAAACATGTAAGAAACAATTATCAATATAACATAATTTAACTGAAAATAAAACAAAGACCAGTAGCACTTTAAGTCTTTAACTGAAAGTAAAAGGATACAAGCAAAGCAAAAGACAATATTTACTGAACGCGAAGGAAATGAGAGTCTTGCTTTTGTTTTTTGTAAGTACGAGTGTTGCTTTTAGGTAAGGTCATTTCACAGAGACAGAAAATGAAGGATATCTGCCCAAGCCCGATGGAGGTTCCATACAATTCCATTGACCTGCAAAAGACAATATTCATTGCAGGGACTTTGTAACTTCAAGATGGAGACCATTCATTGAAACGAAGGGGATGAGATTGAATCACTTCTCAGCCTCAAAGTAAAAAAGAAATAACAAAAAGAGTAAATAAATATGTAATCAGATCATTCCTTTGAGCCTTGGAGGGTGCAGGTAGGTCACTTTGTTTAAAGACTCAAGACGGTTGACATTGGAATATAATTCACTCTGGTCCAAAATGGACCAAAGAATATCCAGTTCATGGTTAGGATTTCTTCTTAAAAATTTTAGAACTACAAATAAGACATCTATCCCACTAACAAAAAATAATAATAAAATATCATTTAAGATTAAAAAAATAAAGGGTAGCTAACCACCCCATTTTAGATGAGGGTGGCTTGAGAGCCCCCCAATGGCCGGCTAGGGGTGGCCGGACCATCCTATGGCCCTTGTGAGTGGTCCGGCCACCCCCAAGGGCCAAACGAATTATTATTATTATTATTATTATTTTCGTTTGGCCCTTGGGGGTAGTCCCGTTGGGCTTGGGGGTGGCTGAAGTCACCCCCAAACCAGCCAAACTAAAAAAGAATAATAATAATGGGTTGGCCCTTGGGTGTGGTCTGGCCACCGAAAGCATAGGTACCATACCACGTCATATGGCCGGCTGATTTGGCTTCAATATGTGGCATTAGGGACACGTGTCACCATTTTACGAGTTCTGACATGGAGATCCGTTAAATATTTTGACGGAAGTACTAAGTGAATTTTTTTAATAATTACAGGTACCAATTGCAACATTTTTTGAATCCGATGTGTCTATTTGACTTTGGCCCTAACCACAGGTACTAAAATTGCATTTAACTCAAAAAAAAAAAAAAAATTGTATTGGCTTGGCATAGCACATTAACAGAATCTACTAAGTCAATAGACGAAATTTGATTATAATGAGTTTTTTTTTTTTTTTTTTTTTTTTTTTTTTTTTTTGTACCTAAATTAAGGACATTTGGATTTATTTTAATACCACATGTAGACTACATTCGTAAATCATATAAACTATAAAGACAGATTTTACAATTTTTTTCTTCTTTTATTCAAAACAAACTGCCTAATTTGAATCATGTAAGCCTTACCAAAATAAAAAAAAAAAAAAAAAAAATCAAACAGTATGGAAAGGGGTTGCTCTAATCACAGCGGTCGTCGGCATCTTTAAAATACAGTCAGGATCTTTAAAATTGAAGATGCACGCCATGCAATTCCTTTGAATTGTAGGGAAGGTTCCATTCCTTATGTCGAGCTTTATCTGCTCCACTGACCACGTCGACCTTTCCTTTCCCCAAGTCTTGGTGGTAACCTTCAATGTACGTCAACTAAATTAATGAGAGTCACTGCTCCTCTCTGTCAAATAAATTATGTCCTTACCATAGACTCTGGGCATGCATGTTGCAACCACCACAGTCAAGTGAAGAAAAAAAAAATCAGTCTTTTTTTCTTTTCTTTTTCCAAAAAAAAAAAAAAAACGTTCATTTTGCTTTACACTGGTAAAAGATACACCTTAATTAGTTTCCCAAGCCCGCACTTTTGAGCTTTCATGGCTACTCTAATTTTGTTCATCCTCTCTTTGGCATTATTAGTTCCATTGACATCAACTTATTTTCCCACTTTGCGTAAAGGTTCATCTCTTTCCACAGAGAAACCAGAAGATGTTTTATCTTCACCAAATGGTGTCTTCTCCGCCGGCTTTTACCCCGTCGGTGAAAATGCCTACTGCTTTGCCATATGGTTCAACCACTCATCCCACAGCCACCCCCACACCATAGTTTGGATGGCTAATCGAGATCAGCCAGTTAATGGAAGGCGCTCGAAGCTCTCCCTCCTTAAAACCGGCAATCTTATCTTAACAGACGCCGGAAAGTTCACCGTCTGGGCCTCAAACACACTTTCACGCTCACCACTACAATTGTCTCTCAACAACACTGGAAATCTTGTTCTGCACACTTTGGAAGGCGATAGTTTGTGGGAAAGCTTTGATTTCCCCACAGACACCCTTCTCCCCCAACAACGACTTACTAGAAATACAAAGGTTGTCTCCTCAAAAAGCCAGAGCAACTATTCCTCTGGTTTCTACAAGCTTTTCTTCAACGACGACAACCTTCTCAGCCTTGTTTACGATGGAATCGAGATTTCCAGTCTCTATTGGCCTGATCCAACGCTTGTGAGCTGGGATGCTGGAAGGTCCACGTACAACAGTAGTAGAGTTGCAGTGCTTGATTCCTTGGGGAACTTTACTTCGTCCGATAATTTGACTGTTATGTCAGCTGACAATCGGATGGGGCTTCACAGAAGATTGACAGTTGATTTCGATGGAAATATTCGACTCTACAGTTGGGAAAAGGAGGAGGGAACTTGGGTCATTTCATGGCAAGCCATTCAGAAACCTTGCACGATTCATGGTACTTGTGGGCCAAACAGTATATGCAGCTATGTTGCTGATTCTGGTAGGAAATGCTCCTGCCTCCCTGGATATGAAATGAAAAATCTTACAGATTGGTCTCATGGGTGTAAACGCAAATTTAATCTCTCTTGCAACAAAAAAGACTCTGGCTTTCTGCTGCTATCCCACGTTGAATTCTATGGTTATGGTACTGGAGAAGTCGAAAATTACACATTCAGTCAATGTAAGAATTCGTGCTTGCAATTGTGCAATTGCAAAGCTTTTCAATTCAAATTTGACGAGGGTAAAGGTTCTGCAAAATGTTCCCCCAAGACGCTATTGTACAATGGATATCGTTCGCCAGATTTCAAGGGAGACCTCTATTTGAGAGTGCCAAAAAGCAATCTCCTTTCCACCAATTCTGTACAAGAATTCCATTTAGATTGCTCAAGTGAAGGTACAGTACTGCAAGTACTGAACAGAACGTATGTAAAAAGCCGTCCAAATGGGACGGTGAAAATCGTGCTCTGGTTTGCATGTGGGTTGGGAGGACTTGAAGTTGTCTGCATCTTTTTGGTTTGGTGTCTCTTGATTAGAGGCCAGCAAAGTTGGGGCGCAGACAAGCAAGGCTATCTCCCTGCTGCCACCGGATTCAGAAAATTTACCTATGCCGAGCTAAAGAAGGCCACAAAGGGTTTTAGTGAGGAGATTGGGAGAGGTGCTGGAGGAACTGTATACAGAGGAGTATTGTCTGACAGTCGAGTTGTAGCAATCAAGCGTCTTAATGAAGCTAATCAAGGGGAAAGTGAATTTCTTGCAGAAGTAAGCATCATTGGGAGGATTAACCACATGAACTTGATAGAGATGTGGGGTTATTGTGTTGAGGGAAAGCATAGGATTTTGGTGTACGAGTACATGGAGCATGGTTCTTTGGCTGAAAACCTTTCTTCTAATTCACTTGATTGGAAGAAAAGGTTTGAAATTGCTTTGGGAACTGCCAAAGGCCTGGCTTATTTGCATGAAGAGTGCTTGGAGTGGGTTTTACACTGTGATGTGAAACCTCAAAACATACTCCTAGACTCAAATTATCATCCAAAGGTGGCAGATTTTGGACTTTCTAAACTCCAAAACAGAAGTGGCCTCAAGAATTCAAGCTTCTCAAGGATAAGAGGAACCCGCGGATACATGGCTCCGGAGTGGATCTTTAATCTGCCCATCACCTCCAAAGTAGATGTTTATAGCTATGGGATTGTTGTGTTGGAGATGGTGACAGGAAAACAAACACAAATGGGTGTCCACCCAATGGATGGTGGGGGGGAGACAGAAGACAGAAGGCTGGTTACATGGGTTAGGGAGAAAATGAACAGAAATAAGGCTGCAACAACGGCCTCCTGGATGGAAGAGATCATAGATCCCGTAATGGAAGGCACATATGAGATGGGTAAGATGGAAATCTTGGTTGGAATGGCTCTGCAGTGCGTAGAGGAAGACAAAGATGCAAGACCCTCCATGAGTCAAGTAGTTAAGATGCTTCTTAGCCATGAAAATGATCATTATAATTAAAAACCAACTCCTGTTTTAGTGCCTAAATATTTTGTTTCTTAGGAGTTGTCTTCGTGTTATATATCCAGCTCGATCTTCGGCCGTGTAATGTTTCTTGTGTTTGATTAATGCAGTTTAATTAATGTAGTATGTAGTGGGTTAATCGGTACTAATGTTTCTTGTGTTTGAATGCAATTTAATACTAGCAGTACGTAGTCGGTTAATTGGTGCCCTTCTCTTGTGGCATCTTTTCTCAAAATTTGGAAAGAAGCTTTTATTTGGCCTAAGAGGTATGGAGGATTTGAGAAAGGAGCTGTTGGGTTTGGTAGAGATGACCATGTAGGAGTTGGTTGCAGAGATGTTTATGATTTCATATGAATTTGTTCGTGATTTTACATGATGAAATAGCTAGGACAAAAAATGTGGGACATAAAGAGAAGTAGGATGAAGAGATATCAATATTGGAGCTTACTGGTGGCTTTGTTAGTTCTTGTTTGGCGAATTTGGTGATCAAAACAGAAGTTTAAAAGCATCAAGATCCATTCATAAGACACTATTTCTAGCAAGCAGTTTTCTCCCATTGCAGGCCCTGTTCGGACAGCATTTCCAGAATGCATGTTTCACACATTTACAGGCCTTATCCGGACAAACCCTCCCCCTATCCGGACAGCAGTTCCAAAATCTTGATTTTGTGTCTTTGAAGCTTGCTGTCCAGATAGGCACTAACCCTATCCAGACATCCTGTAGAATTTATGCCCAAAACGTCTGTTTTATGTGGGCCTAGATCTAAGGTTTTGTAGATGTTATAAATATATCTTTATAGAAGAGAGATGCATGAATTTTAGAACCCTAGAGTTCGTGAGAGGCTGTGCTTGAGTGATCAATTGTTGTGAGCCTTATTATTCCTCGAAGAGGATTTGTGTTAGTTTTGATTGAGCATCATTGAGAAGTCTATCGAAAGGGTCTGGTAAATGAGAATCACGTTGAAGAAGATTGTGAGCGAGAAGACGAGTTTGAGGCTTGTCGATCTTACAGAGTCAAGGTCTTGCATCGGTTTGTAAGTGTTCCTAGTGTTTGTAATCTCTGAATAATCTTTTGATAGTAATTTTTTGGGTTTGGCTGTCCCGGAGAGGTTTTACTTTTAGATCGTTTTCTAAAAGGTTTCATCTTCGTTAGCAAGATCCTTGTGTGTGATTGTTCATATTTTTTGTAATTGTTTGCGTATATTTACATATCTGATAATTTCGCATAAACTGTGATAGATATTTATCTGTTAAGAGTTTTTCATAATTAATAAGCGAGTGGAAGCAGTTTCTAACTTCTTCATTAATTAACAGAATAAACCACTAAATCAAACAAATCAAACAAAAAGTTCGATCGCTTTCATATAAGCATGTTTCTATGACGACAGAGGAAAATTTCGAAATTTCTTAGTCATTGCCTTTGACGTATTAGACCAATTAAGTTGCTTGAGCTTGAGGGCATCAATTTCTCATATTTTTAAGCATGATCAGCTTTCTCAGTACCTTGTGGAGGTGCCGCATGGCACAAATAGAGTTTTTTCTTTAATTCGTTAGTTTTTCTCTATCTCTTTTGTTTTTTTGTTTGCGTGTGTGTGAGATTTTGGTGTATTGTAGCTTTAGGTTTTAAGTGATTTTCTTCATGCTATTTTTTTTGTACTTTATCTTTTGATAGTAAATTTCTTCTGGGTCGCCTCCGTCAATGGATCTAGGCTTGTTAAGCTAAATCACTTAAATATTAGTGTCTTGTGTGGATGGTTTATTTTCTACTTATGGAGTGAACCTAAATTTATTTTGTCACAACACTTATGATGCCAAAGTCAAAAGATGACTATTTTACTCCAATTGGGTCTTTCTTGGACACCATACACACAAATGAGTTTTCCATGTTGTTAGCCTCAATTTGATCCAACTCAAACCTCATAATTACAATAAACAAGTTTAATTTTTTATTGAATTATGAGTAATTCTAGGTAGTTTATTTGTGTCCCACTAAGAATGATGGGCTATTAAAATCACAATTTGATCAAAATTCAATAATAATCGATCACAAGCCCAATGGTGATTTTAATAGCCACATCATTTTTAGTAAAATACAAGTAGGATACACGAAGACCACCTAAAATTACTCTTGAATTAGTCAATACTAAAAGCCTTAACAAATCTAGTCAATAAATTCTCATTTTCATGTGTTTAGAGAAGGCCAAAATATTGTAAAATTATTTTATAGCATAATTGAGGGCCTTAATTAGAGATTATTTATTAACTTTTTCACTATATTAGAGTTTTTTTTTTTTTTTTTGAAAGAACCTTTTTATTATATAATTATTAATTTCGGGCTTTAATTAGAGACTATTTATTACTGTTATTGGAGCCTTAATTATTATTATTATTATTTTTTTTTTTTAAAAAAAAAAACTTATTGTACAATTTCTTATTTGGGGCCTTAATTTATTAGGGCCTTAGACAACCACTTAAGTTGCTTAAGGATTGTGCCGACACTGGGAGGTGGGAGGTAATCATATGTTGTAGATGAACCAGGAAGGAATGTGCGACAGAAATTAAGAGAAGCAGGATGAAAGATGAAATATCAATGGAACTCGAAGCGGACTGACTGATGGCTACCTAATAAATGTCTTTTCTAGCTAGAAGAGTGGAAGCAGTTTCTAACTTCTTCATCACCAGAATAAACCAATAAATTATGAAACAAATCAAAAAAATAGTTCGCTTTCATTCATGTTTCTGCGACAACAGAGGAAGACTAGGAAATTTCTTAGTCAATATTGCCTTTGATATTTCTTAGACCAAGTTGCTTGATGAGCTTGAGGAGGACAACAAAGAAAATGAGACAGCTAGGGTCATGGAGAATCTGTTTGGTGGTCCGGGGAGAAAAATCAATGCTCGTGTACGTGCATGGTTTTTGTATGTTGTGTTGTGTTGATTGGTGGTCCGGGGAGAAAAATGGGCAAATGATCTATAGTAGTTAAATTTGACTATTATGAACTATTTTTTGTATTCAGTAGAGTAACTCTACTTTTAACATTTTTTTTTTTCTTATAGTGTGAACATTAAAGAGATTTTTGTGTTTATTCAGCATTCACACTATAAAAGTTTTTTATTGTTTTCCCTTTCTTTCTTTATTTCACATTCTCTATCCCCTTATTTCTTTCACACTCTCTCACACACAAAAGAATATTTAAAGAAAAGAGAAAATGTGTTGTATAGTATGTATAGAAAATGAGCAGATAAAGTAAAAATTTATACTTTTTCGATACCTATTTTGTTTACTCGATCCTACCGAATATGCTCTAAGAGTGACACTTAACACCTCTTACTATAATTTTATTTATAAGTTACATCCTATCATGGGACAACTGTGAGCAACCCCTTAAGTCATTGATGACCGAATCATATCACCCACAATTACCAGCGATCTCTTTGGTGGTGGTCGATTTACCCTAAACCCACCTTGAGTGGCTGACCAATTTTTTAATAGCGACGACAACCTTAAAGGATAAGCCTAATCACCTCTTAATTTTATTTTTTTATTATTTTTTATAATTAGTCAATGCTAAAAGCCTTAACAGATCTAGTCAATAAATTCTCATTTTCATGTGTTTAGAGAAGGCCAAAATATTGTAAAATTATTTTTATACCATAATTGAGGGCCTTAATTAGAGATTATTTATTAACTTTTTACTATATTAGAGTTTTTTTTTTTTTTTTTTTTGAAATAACCTTTTTATTATATAATTATTAATTTCGGGCCTTCACGAGAGACTATTTATTAACTGTTTACTATATTGGAGCCTTAATTATTTTATTTTTTAAAAAAGAAAAACTAAATTATTGTACAATTTCTTATTTGGAGCCTTAATTTATTGAGGTCCTTAGACAACCACTTAAGTTGCCTTAGGATTGTGGCACTGGGAGGTAATCACATGTTGCAGATGAACCTGGATAAGGAGTACTGTGGGACAGAAATTAAGAGAAGCAGGATGAAAGATGAAATATCAAAATCTTTTCTACAAGAGTGGAAGCAGTTTCTAACTTCTTCATTAATTACCAGAATAAACCAATAAATTATTAAACAAATCAAACAAATAGTTCGCTTTCATGCATATGTTAATTTCTGTGACGACAGAGGAAGACTAGGAAATTTCTTAGTCAATATTGCCTTTGATATTGTTTGAGCTTGAAGAGGGCATCGATTTCGTGTATTCTAAGGATAAAGAAAGGTACATCATTTGTCGAGCTGTTTCTATCAATTCGTTTGTCGATTTATGAAGACAACCAAGAAAATGTTTCGCGCCGACAGGTTCATGATGGAGAATCTGTACGTTTGGTGGTCCAGGGAGAAAAATCGAGCTCGTGGGGTTTTTGTATGTTGTGTTTTGTTCATTACTTTAGAATTTCTCCTTTTGACAAGTCCACACTCACGATCACACGTCAAGGAATTAATATTTAGGAAAAATTACCGTTTACCCTCTCAAAATTTGTAGCATTTTTTAATTTGAACACCAAAGTTTTAATTTTTACAATACACCCTCTCAAAGTTTCAAATTTTTTCAATTTGACCAATTGTATCCAAAACTTTCTATATTGCCCATAATTTTTATTTTTTTTATTTTTTATAAAAAAATTTTTAAAAAAAAATTCGGGGTGGCCATAGCCATCCCTTTGGCCATCTGGCCATTTTTGTACCCCCAAATTTATTTATTTTTTCATAAAAAAAAAAAAAAAAAATCAGGGGCAATATGAGAATTTTTGGATAATATTGGTCGAATTGAAAAAAATTGGAACTTTGTGGGAGTGGATTGCAAAAATTGAAACTTCGATGTTCAAATTGAAAAACATTGTCACCTTTGAAGGGTAAATTGTAATTTTCCCTAATATTTATCTAATTCCAATTCCTTGCTCGTTTATATATAATTATATATTATCATTACTCTAATTGCTTGCACCTCGAGTAAAATAGGCAAATGACTTATAGTAGTTAAATTTGACTATTATGAACTATTTTTGTGTCTAACAAAGTAACTATTTTAATATTTTTTCTTATAGTGTAAACATTAAACAGATTCTTGTGTCTATTCAGTACTCACTACAAATTTTTTTTATTATTATTTTCTCTTTTTCTTTCTTTCTTTCACTCTCTCTCCCCTTATTTCTTTCACAGTACTTTCTCACACACAAAAAATATTTAAAGAAAATAGAAAATTTGTTGTAGTATTAATAGAAAATGAGTAGATAAAGTACTTTTTCGGTAACTATTTTGGTTACTCATACTTAACACCTTTTACTACCATTTTATTTATAAGTTACATCCTTTCATTTCTATCATGAGACAGCTGTGAGCCATCCCTTAAGTCGTTGATGACTGAATCATATCGCCCACAACCAATCAACCATTGTCGATCTCTTTTTGGGTGGTGGTTGATTTACCCTAAACCGACCTTGAGTGGCTGATTACTTTTTTAAGAGCAAGAGGTGGTTGACAACCTTAAAGGATAAGCCTAATCACCTCTCAACTTATTTTTTATAATTTTTCTATTATTATTTTAATACTTTTATGGCGAATCACGGTTGGGATTTTTAAAGTTACAGTTGCACGCCAGCAATTCCTTGTACTCCATTTATTGTTCCATGGCTAAGTCTTGGCGACCTCCAATGGAGGTAAGCAATTAAATGAGATGAGAGTCTTGCTTTTTTATTACTTGAGCAAATAAGAGTCATTTGCTTTTACCCGAGGGATCTCTTAGCGGTGAGATTCCTTTGTTTTGAGCTCAGCATTAACGTTAGTGGGCCAAGATTTTATTTTGTCATAATATTATAGATTTGAAACTTTTGAATAATATGGAAACATATGACGAACTTTGAAAATATTTTCTAATCCTGCCGGCCTGCCACCCTTAGTTTTTAAAAATATTTTTTAATTTTTTATTATTTTAAATTTAAAATAATATTCTATTATTATTTTTGGTTAATGGCAAATGTCCTATTTATAGCTATAACTATAAACTGAAGGACTCCATTATTGTTGGTCCTCTCTGACATAATTACCAGCTCCATCAAGGCATTAACAACCTCCAATGGAAGTCAGAAAATGACGAACTTTGAGGTGATGGAGAGAATCCGATTTCCCGTATAGATTGGGCAATGACCACTGTACGAGAAACAAACAAGTCTTTCATTGTTTTTATTCTTCGAAAAAACGTTAACATATGAAAGTCTTGCATCAACGTTCATTTGTTTTACACTGGTAAATTAGTTCCCCAAGCCCACGCTTTTGAGCTTTCATGAAGTTCATGGCTACTCTAATCCTGTTCGTCCTCTCTTTGGCATTACTTCTTCCATTGACATCAACTTTTTCCACTTTGCGTAAAGGTTCATCTCTTTCCACAGAGAAACCAGAAGATGTTTTATCTTCACCAAATGGTGTCTTCTCCGCCGGCTTTTACCCCGTCGGTGAAAATGCCTACTGCTTTGCCATATGGTTCAACCACTCATCCCAGAGTCAACCCCACACCATAGTTTGGATGGCCAATCGAGATCAGCCAGTTAATGGAAGGCGCTCGAAGCTCTCCCTCCTTAAAACCGGCAATCTTATCTTAACCGACGCCGGTAAGTTCACCGTCTGGACCTCAGACACTCTTTCACGCTCACCGCTACAATTATTACTCTATAACACCGGTAATCTTGTTCTACGTACTTTGAAAGGCGTTAGTTTGTGGCAAAGCTTTGATTTCCCCACAGACACCCTTCTTCCCCAACAACAACTCACCAGAAACACAAGGCTTGTCTCCTCAAGAAGCCAAGGCAACTATTCCTCTGGCTTCTACAAGCTTTTGTTCGACAACAATAACCTTCTCCGCCTTCTCTTTGATGGACTTGAGATTTCAAGTATTTATTGGCCTTATCCATGGCTTGTGAGCCGGGCTGCTGGAAGGTCGACGGACAACAAGAGTAGAATTGCGGTGCTTGATTGGTTGGGGAATTTTAGTTCGTCCGATCAATATAATGTGATGTCAGCTGACAATGGGGTAGTGCTTCACAGAAGATTGACGGTTGATTACGATGGGAATATTCGACTCCACAGTTGGGAAGAGGAGGAGGGTACGTGGGTCATTTCATGGCAAGCCATGCAGCAACCTTGCAAGATTCATGGTATCTGTGGGCCCAACGGTATATGCAGCAATGTTGCTGATTCTGGTAGGAAATGCTCCTGCATTCCTGGATACAAGATGAAAAATCACACCGATTGGTCTTATGGGTGTGAACCCAGATTTAATCTCTCTTGCAACAAAAATGACTCTGCCTTTCTGCTGCTATCCCATGTTGAATTCTATGGTTATGATTTTGGGTATTTCCCCAATTACACATTAACTCAATGTAAGAATTTATGCCTGCAATGGTGCAATTGCAAAGCTTTCCAATTCAAATTTGACGATGATGCTGGTTTTTCGAAATGTTACCCCAAGACGACATTGCTCAATGGACATCGTTCACAAGCTTTCTATGGAGATCTCTATTTGAGAGTGCCTGAAAGCAATCGCCTCTCCTACGCCAATTCCGTACAAGAATTCCGTTTGGATTGCTCAACTCAAGGTACAGTCAAACTGGACAGAACGTATGTGAAAAGCCGTCCAAATGAGACGGTGAAAATCATGCTCTGGTTTGCATGTGGGTTGGGAGGGCTTGAAGTCGTCTGTATCGTTTTGGTTTGGTGTCTCTTGATTAGAGGCCAGCAAAGTTGGGGCGCAGACAAGCAAGGCTATCTCCCTGCTGCCACCAGATTCAGAAAATTTACCTATGCCGAGCTAAAGAAGGCGACAAAGGGTTTTAGTGAGGAGATTGGGAGAGGTGCTGGAGGGATTGTATACAGAGGAGTATTGTCTGACAGTCGAGTTGCAGCAATCAAGCGCCTTAATGAAGCTAATCAAGGGGAAAGTGAATTTCTTGCAGAAGTAAGCATCATTGGGAGGATTAACCACATGAACTTGATAGAGCTGTGGGGTTATTGTGTTGAGGGAAAGCATAGGATTTTGGTGTACGAGTACATGGAGCATGGTTCTTTAGCTGAAAACCTTTCTTCTAATTCAGTTGATTGGAAGAAAAGGTTTGAAATTGCTTTGGGAACTGCCAAAGGCCTGGCTTATTTGCATGAAGAGTGCTTGGAGTGGGTTTTACACTGTGATGTGAAACCTCAAAACATACTCCTAGACTCTAATTATCATCCAAAGGTGGCAGATTTTGGACTTTCTAAACTCCAAAACAGAAGTGGCCTCAAGAATTCAAGCTTCTCAAGGATAAGAGGAACCCGCGGATACATGGCTCCGGAGTGGATCTTCAATCTACCCATCACCTCCAAAGTAGATGTTTATAGCTACGGGATTGTTGTGTTGGAGATGGTGACTGGAAAGCAAACACAAATGGGTATCAACGCAATGGATGGTTGGGGGGAGACAGAAGACAGAAGGCTGGTTACATGGGTTAGGGAGAAAATTAAGAACGGAAAGGCTGCAACAACGGCCTCCTGGATGGAAGAGATCATAGATCCCGTATTGGAAGGCACATATGAGATGGGTAAGATGGAAATCTTGGTTGGAATGGCTCTGCAGTGTGTAGAGGAAGACAAAGATGCAAGACCCTCCATGAGTCAAGTAGTTGAGATGCTTCTTAGCCATGAAAATGATCATTATAATTAAAAACTATCTCATGTCTTAGTGCCTAAATAATTTGTTTCTTAGGAGTTTGTCTTCGTGCAGGCATAGTTGTGGTCGTATCGATCATCCAATAAATGGGTTCGAGTAATTAGGCCACTATACACATTTGATATCATGACTATTTTGTAAAACCTGTAGTGTAATCCAGCTCTTCGGCCGGCCGTGTAATGTTTATGTGTTTGATTAATGCAGTTTAATTAATGTAGTATGTAGTACTAGGTTAGTTGGTGCTAATGTTTCTTGTGTTTGAATGCAATTTACTAGCAGTAAGTAGTCGGTTAATTGGCGTCTTTTTTTAATCGAATTTTTTTCTCCTAATGAAAATATTCAAATGAACTTTACCTTGATAAGTATTGCAGAAGATGTGGCTGCTTGCTTGTACTCCTGGTGTCTGAAACTTGATCTTCAGTTGTCCGAATTAAACCTCTTACAATTAATATTAATAGCCCCCATCAAGCTCATGGGTGGAACAATATTGACCAGGAACTTGTCTCGCAAAACAAGAAATCTAGCAAAACTTAACCCTTTAGTGAAAATGTCTGCGCATTGATCATTAGCAGAACTATACCGAGCACAAAATCTTTGTTGACAATTTCTCTCAGGCTTAATATGCTTAGTTCTAGTATAAAAAATGCGATGGCAACTATGCCAGGCGTGGTGAGTATACAGTATTGTGATGCTCCAACAATGTGTCTATACAAGGTCGGGTCTAGCAATAGTCACCATCAAATTTGGTGAGCTTTTTACCGGAGGTACAAGGGGCAGAATATAGTTTGGTAACATTCCAACTTAAAAACAAGTTAATTTTTCACTTGACGCTACGCGTAATAAAACATTAGAATCATGATAGCGAAAAAGCTAGTGTACAAATTTTTATTTTCTTACTCATCTCAAAAAATATATATAAGAGCTTCTATATAACTTTACATATCAACATTGTCATTACAAATTAATACACATATCTAACATTATTTTATCAAAAGGTTCTACAAACTGACTATTAAGAGTTACCCAATCTCAAAATTTTGAGTTTTTCCGTCAGTCTTAAGTACAAAATTCAAGACACATACGAATCTTCTTTCTTATCTTCTTCTACAATACTTATAAAATTATCACAAATTTTACAAGTAGATATTTGAGTCCACACCTCAGAAGTTTATGTAAGCTAACCATTTGTAATATAAGCCCCATTTTGAAAATACCTCTAACTAGTGTTTATAATAGCAACGTAACTATAGTTTTCCAAAACATAATTTGCCACCAAAATATCGTAGTTTTTAGAGTAAGTACTCATATGGAGAAGTTTATACTTGTTTACCGAAAATCCTCTTATTTTCCATTGCATTTTCTTCATAATATGCATAGAACTCACTCCACATCTCATAATATGGATTGATAAAATATTAGAAAAATTACACTTTACCATCTTAAAGTTTGTGACGATTTTCAATTTGACCTCTAATGTTTCAATTTTTACAATGCATCCCTTCAAAATTTCAAATTTTTGCAATTCAACCATTCTGTCAGTCAAAGCCATTTTGATTGATGCAACAGCGATCACGTGACTCACATATGATCACTGTTGATTTTTTTTTTTTTTTCTCAAAATGCCCTCCATCCCAAGTTACAAGCACACACACCTTTACCTTCTCTCGGATATCACCATGCTGCTCAAGTCCTGCCACAGATTTCAAACGCTTCAAACCCAATGAACCAAATTGACTTGCGCCAAAAAAAAAAAAAAAAAAAGAAAGAAAGAAAAAAAAAAGGGGTTAATGAACTCGGCCAGATCAAGTTCAAGTAGGTGAGTTGGAGTGGGCATGGAGTCGTGGTCGTGAGCATCACAATCAAGTGATAAATCACGGTATGCCAAAGAGCCTGATGAAGGCGATGACCGACGTTGTGGAGAGTTTTTCAATTTGACGGAACTGGGCATGTGATCAGCTATTGAACGATAAACAGTATCTAAACTCTGGATTTCCCAAAATGGGTAGAGAAGAATTGCAGATTGGGCTTTCCATTATCCAAGACCCAATCCTTACAAGCCTTCCAATCATCCATGAGACCCAATCCTTGCAGAAATATTGGGCTTTCCATTTTCCGTCGTTTCTTTTTGGACGTTTTGGGCTGGTCTAATTTACACTTAGAGCTTGAGCTTAAACTTCGTAAATGAATCATTTGACACCGTACTTTTTTTTTTTTTTTAATAGAAAGAGGGATCTTTCCCATTCTTGATCCTGATGGAAAATAGAATGGGGGATCCTGTAGGAATGCTACCAAACACCAGGTGGGTAGCGGCCCATTTTGCTAAAGCGTGTGCACGATAGTTGGCACATTTAGAAACTTTCGAAGCATGCCAGCTTTGAAAGGAGGAAAGAACTAATCTAATGTCTGAAACAAAAGAAGAAAAATGCCAAGAAGAGAAAATTAGGGGCAGATTTACAGCAAGGGTAACCAAAAGAGCATCTCCTTCAAGGAGAAAATGTGCAGCACTTGCAGAGGCTGCCAACCGAGAGGATAGGAGGGCAGCAGAGGCTTCTCCCATGAGCACATCAGTAGAAGAGAGTCTTTCAGTAGCAGCTAGGACAATTTCACCAAAAGAGTTACTAATCACAGCTGCTGCCACAGCAAAATTCTCACGGATGGCTACATCAAAATTCCCTTTCAAAAAACCAATACCAGGATGAAGCCAAAGAGAGGGGAGGGCAGCAGCATTCCATGCCAAACAATGTTGCTGCATGGTAGCTTTGAGCTTTTGCATAACCATCACTGGATTGGGAAGAGAAGCTTCAAAGATCAACTTGTTACGGGCCAGCATTGACACCGTACTTACTCGCACTGCATTGATATTGTATCTAAATATTAGTCTCTACACACTTCTTGACTCTTATAATACTCTTCAAACCTTATTGTTCTATTTAAATTTATTTCTTTTCTTTTTGTTGGCAGTGACCTATTTTCTCCAAAAATCTTCCATGAATCCATTTTCCAGAATCCTTGCTTAGTTCCTTCAAGTGTTTAGGAAATATGAAGAAGATTAGAGTTTTTGAGAAATTAGGGTTTCTCTATAGATGCATAATTAGGTTCTATATTTTTATTCTACATTTATCTTACAATGCTAATGTAGCAGTCCCAACTACAAACTAGCATTCATATTGGACTAGCCAAAATAGCCAAAAGGTAATTTAGGCTACTTTTGTAGCAAAAATATCAAAAAAAAAAAAACTTTGTCATGCATCTAGCTAGCCACTTTGGCTAAGGAATTGGCTAGATGCTATAGTGCTCCGCAACAATGCATAAAAGAAAAAAAAATTTTACAAAAAAAGAAACTAATAAGAAAATCAGTCCGATTATCTCTCCTCTTTGGAAATAATAAAAACAGATAAAGAAATCATATTTTAAATAGAATGAGGAAAGAAAATAGCTAAAATGCTAAGCTGGATATGAATGTTCTAACCCTTGGATTCGTCTATATTTTTTGGAAAAAAATATATATATCAAAATTGATTAAGATTAACATATTGTGGGACTAAAATGTAATTTACATCATTACACTTTTTCGTAAGCCTTTTTTTCTTTTGGATCATTGAGCATCAATTTGAAGGTTCCTGTAAATTAAGATACTGTAACAATTTTAAATTTATTTTTTAATGAATGTTGTCATTAATGTCGTGCTTCTTTACCAAACATGGTCATATGGAGTTTGTTCTTCTTCTTCCACTAAAACGATTTTACAATAATTTTATTTGTCTTGGTCATGACACATGATTTGCCATCGTGAATCATGATGGTTGACGACTCACGATCGACCAATTGGATGGAATGCTTCTCGCTGTGAATATTCTATAAGAGTGCGTTTGGGATTGGGATTTTAGAAGAATAATCTACATTTTTAAAAGATATTGCAAAACGTAAGATGTTTGACATTACGATTTAAAAATTACTTAATTTAAAATAGGAAAAAAATATGCGATTTTTATAAACAGGCTATTGGGTGCTTATTTGAAAAAGCGTAAATTTAAATCAAAATCATAATTTTGCATAACAAATATTTGATAAAAAAATATTTTTTAACATAGTTTACCAAATGCCTTTTCGGTTTTTAAAACAAATTTTTAAAATCTCAAACGGACCCTAAGGTTGATGTTACATATTATTTTTCATCTCATTTTTATTCATTCTTTATGTAAATTTATTATTGGATCCCATAAATTAAATGGTGGCCTCTCCACTATACAAAATTAGGTAAAAAAAAAAAAAATGAGATGATGTTGTGAGTACACTTGTAAGTGTTGAATCCCACATTGAGAAAATATAGAAGAAAAGAGTAGTTAATATACTTAAGTGGACTTTAGCCTATTACTTTAGGCCTTTGAGCTATAGTTGTGTTCAACTATGTATATTAATGTACTGTTCCTAAAAAAACAAAACTTCATAATCACTTGCTATCCCTTAGAGGGTGGTCAAGTTCAAATTTGTCTATTTAAAAGAGGTCAAACCACTTTTAATGATTATGGGATGGTTCAACCATCCCTAAGCCATTGTAGGAGATCAAAACTATTCCCATGCTAAATGGGGATGGTTGAGTACTTCAACTACCTCCAAATGTTTTACTAATCCCTGGCCAAACTTTACTTTGAATAAATATTTGTTGAATATGTGTTTAAGGTGATATGTCGATAAAATATTTGTTGAATATGTTCAAATACTATATGTGATACTTTAAAAACAAGGTGACGATCTAATAATTAGGGGTGAAAATACGGTTATTGGCTAAAATCGCTAACTGTAATAACCACTAACCACTTTTTAAAAGGAAAAATTAAAAGAAAAATCCAAAATCACGTCGTTTCTATGATAATACGATAATACCCTACTACATACGATATCATTTCTAAATTTTTATACATATTTAAACATAAAAATGACGTGGTTTTATGTATTTTTATATATATAAATATCATATATATATAGGCGGTTAGTGGTTAACAGTTAACGGTATTGAAAAAACTTAAAACTGTTAACCGAAACAGCTTAGTGATTAACGATTTTTTCTAACCGCCTTCAAAATTAGTCATTAAAAGGCCGCTAATAATCGCACATCTTTTCACCCCTACTAATATTGGATCAATACTAAAATAATAATGAACATTCATTTTTGGGGACTAGACCATATGCTAAGTCGCAAGACGCCTAGCAAAAACCATGACACCCGTGGCTGACTGAAAAGTTCGGTAAAATTCCAATGCTGGTAACGTGAGCAACCTAAACTTAAAGACTATTAGGAATTAATGGACTAAAAAATTTACTCGACTCATTTAATATGACTTCTCAGCTAAGAACAAGACCGTCATGAACATGAACAAAAGGTGGCATTTCTAGTTTGCTTATTTATGTAGCATTTCTATTTATTCATTTGACACTAAATATAGCAGTAGTCGTTCAAGTCCATTAATCTCCTGTTTTGTGCTCTCATGAAGTTCATGATGGGAACGCAAGCTTTGTTCCTTCTACTCTGTTTGGCATATTGTTTTCCATTTTCATCTACTCAATTAGATCATACTATGACCCAAATCACATCCTTCTCCGTAGAGACAACGCAAGAGGTTCTGAAATCACCAAATGGTGTCTTCTCCGCCGGCTTTTACCCCGTCGGTGAAAATGCCTACTGCTTTGCCATATGGTTCAACCACCCATCCCAGACTCACACCCACACCATAGTTTGGATGGCCAATCGTGATCAGCCAGTTAATGGAAGGCGCTCAAAGCTCTCCCTCCTTAAAACTGGTAATCTTATCTTAACTGACGCCGGAGAGTTCACCGTTTGGGCCACAAACACACGTTCACCTTCATCAGTCGTACAATTGTCTCTCTACGACACTGGAAATCTTGTTCTACACAATTCGGAAGGTGTTAGTTTGTGGGAGAGCTTTGATTTTCCGACAGATACCCTTCTTCCCCAACAACTCCTCACTAGAAATACAAAGCTTGTCTCCTCAAGAAGCCAGAGCAACTCTTCCTCTGGTTTCTACAAGCTTATCTTCGACGACAATAACCTTCTCACCCTTGTTTATGACGGACTTGAGATTTCTAGTATTTATTGGCCTGATCCAGGGCTTGTGAGCTGGGAAGCTGGAAGATCCACGTACAACAGTAGTAGAGTTGCAGTGCTTGATTCCTTAGGGAACTTCAGCTGTTCCGATGATTTTACTTTTGTATCAGCTGATTATGGGGCAGAGCTTCACAGAAGATTGACAGTTGATTACGATGGTGAAATTCGACTCTACAGCTGGGAAGAGGAGGAGGAGACTTGGGTTATTTCCTGGCAAGCCATTCAGAAACCATGCACGATTAATGGTATTTGTGGGGCCAACAGCATTTGCAGCTATGTTAATGCTGGTTCTCATAGAAAATGCTCTTGCCTTCCAGGGTATAAGATGAAAAATCATACCGATTGGGCTTACGGGTGTGAGCTTGAGACGAATTCTTTTGATCTATTTTGCAACAATAATGAGTCTGGCTTTCTGCAGCTATCCCACGTTGAATTCTATGGTTATGATTATGACTACTTTCCCAATACCACACTCGACGAATGTAAGAATATATGCTTGCAATCGTGCAATTGCAAAGCGATCCAATTCACCTTTTCTGAGGATGATGGTTTTGCGAAATGTTTCCCCAAGGCGTTATTGCTCAATGGATATCGCTCACCAGATTTCAATGGAGACCTCTATTTGAGGCTGCCAGAGAGAAATCTCTTGTCCTACACAAATTCTATAGTAGAATTCGGTCTAGATTGCCCAAGGGAAGGTACAGTACTGCAACTCGAAAGAAACTATGTAAAAAGCAGTGGAAATGGAACGGTGAAGTTCATGCTCTGGTTTGCCTGTGGAGTGGGAGGACTTGAGATCATCTGTATCTTCTTGGTATGGTGTCTATTGATCAGAACCCACCAAAGTTCAGGGGCGGCGGACAAACAGGGCTACCATCTTGCAGGAGTCGGATTCAGAAAATATACCTACACTGAGCTAAAGAAGGCGACGAAGGGTTTCAGCGAGGAGATTGGAAGAGGTGCGGGAGGAATTGTATACAAAGGGGTACTTTCGGAAAATCGGGTTGCAGCAATCAAGCGTCTCAACGAAACTAATCAAGGAGAGGGTGAATTTCTGGCAGAAGTAAGCATCATTGGGAGGATAAACCACAAGAACTTAATAGAGATGTGGGGGTTTTGCGCAGAGGGAAATCACAGGCTTTTGGTGTACGAGTACGTGGAACATGGTTCTTTAGCCCAAAACCTTTCGTCCAATGCACTTGACTGGGAGAAAAGGTTCAAAATCGCTGTGGGCACGGCGAAAGGCTTGGCGTATCTGCACGAGGAGTGCTTGGAGTGGGTTTTACACTGCGATGTGAAGCCTCACAACATACTCCTAGACTCTAATTATCAGCCAAAGGTGGCAGACTTCGGCCACTCGAAGCTTCAGAAAAGAGGTGATCTGAAGAATTCAAGCTTTTCAAGGATACGAGGAACCCGGGGTTACATGGCTCCGGAGTGGGTATTGGATCAGCCTATCACCTCCAAAGTGGATGTTTACAGCTTTGGAATAGTGGTGCTGGAGATGGTGACCGGAAAGGGCCCAACAAAGAGCGTGCATGCTTTAGACGGTGGATGGGAAACAGAGCACCAAAGGCTGGTTACGTGGGTGAGGGAGAAGAGGGATAGAGCGGAAGAAATCGTGGACCCAATAATATTGGAAGGCAAATTTGAGCTGGGTAAGATGGAAACTTTGGTTGGCGTTGCTCTGCAATGCGTAGATGAAGATAAAGATGCAAGACCCACCATGAGCCAAGTAGTTGAGATGCTTTTCCGGGAAGAAAATGATGATCAGTGATGGTTTTATATCATGGTGAGCCGAAATCTGTTAACTTCTTATTGGCAATGGTTGTTCTCCTTTCCAGAGGGCACGGCCCATATATATATATATTTTGGGTAGTTGGCTTGCATTTTCACTTTTAAATGTTTTCATGGTCATGGGTTTGGTGGTGATCAGCCAGCCATAAATGGCGTGTTTTTTTCTTTTATTTCTGGATTGTGATAATCACATGCAAATACCATAGACACTTTATTTTTTATTTTTTTATTTTATCTGTTAGCGAATGCTGGCCAACACAGAGGTGTGTTATAATTAAGAGCAATGCCGGCTACGTTTGGATCTTGTTTACTGGATTGAGCCTTCTTTATTTTTTATTTTTTAATTTTTAATTTTATCTGTTATAATTAAAAGCGAATGCTTGCCACGTTTGAAGGTAGGGCTATATTATAATTTATTTTCTCTCCATACAGCAAATTAGGTTCTATATATATATGGGGAAGTAATAACAAGCACACTCTAAATTTAAATTGGCTTCAAACTATGTAACACTTCTGTATTACCTCATTTGTTAGCATTTTCTTCCTTGTTTGGTAGATATGGCAAGTGCGGCAAGTGTCACGTGATGTGGAATCGGTTGTTAGATGTGGTGATTTCATTTTCCATAGTTATGGAGCCATCGGCCTTTTTCCATATCAGGCGAAATTAGGATCCTTTTCATTTCATTTGAACGAGAGAATATCTAGTTAATTATAGTAAAGAAGTATTTTTGTTCACTCAAAAAGTGAAAAGACACAAATACCCTCTACTATAACTAACTGAATATTGTTCAATTCATTTGAAATGAAGAAGATCCTGTTCCAGGGAAAATCACTTAAAGACTCACAAATGGCTTTCCTTAATTGGTGGGTTATTAATGGGGAGGATTTTTGGATATTGTTTACTTTACATAACTTATTCCTAAGGGAAAATGTATAATAAATTCCTGAGTCAACCTTTTAAAATTTAAATCTCTCCAAGTTTTTTTTTTGAAAATTTAGTCCTTGTGTCAATTGAAATGACAATAAAATTTTTACCATTAAAATTTTTTAACAGACGTTAGGGTAACTCAAAACGCATCGTTTTACTCGATTAAAATATTAATTTTTTATTAATTTAATTTAAAAAATAAAAAATAAAAAATGAAGGGTGGCCAAGAGTGGCGCTACCACCCCTGGCCACCACCCAACCCCTATGGGGTGGCCGCCCACCCCTGGGGTGGCTTGCGGCCACCCTCAACGGGTTTGGGGTGGTGGCCAGGGGTGGCAGCCACCCCTGGCCACCCTTCAATTTTTATTTTTAGTTTTTTATTTTTTAGATTTAATTTTTAAAATTAAATTAATAAAAAAATTAATATTTTAATCGGGTAAAACGATACGTTTTGAGTTACCTTAACGTCTATTAAAAAATTTTAACGGCAGGAATTTTATTTTCATTTCAATTGATCCAGGAATTAAATTTTCAAAAAATTTAAATTTTGAAGGGTTAGACTCAAAAATTTATTATACATTTTCCCTATTTGTAATTTTGGGTGCAAGCAAGGGATTCCAGTGTGCGTGATGCTTAGTGAGCTCGAGTCCTAGATCACGGCTGAGCCTTCTTTTAAGCCCACTAGACCTTATAGTAATCTGGATATTCCACTGTTGATGTAATTTTTGTAGTCAGCGTGGCTTTTGTTGTTGCTTGGATTGCCTTTGCATCCGTACTATATATATATATATATATATAGAGAGAGAGAGAGAGAGAGAGAAAGAGAGATCCAACGCATCCCAAATTTTAATTAGACTTAGAAATGGGAATCCAACACCATCCTACGACCCACAACTTCAGAGTCCTAGACTCTTTAAATCCGTGAAAAGATTTTCCCTCAGCTGAGCCTGAATCTAAAGATGGAATCTTAGCAACGAAAATAAATTCAAAGTTAAGAGGCCATGAGTAAAGCATTAAAAAGTAAATTAAACCGGTATCCAAAGCAAACACACAAATCCAACAACATATTACATCACAAGACACCAACTGCTACATTGTGATGATGATGGCCGCAACATAATGAATCAACGGAAAGGACTAACAGAATTCCAAGCATGAAGACCTTACTTACATTTTCGTACAATACCTGAAGCTGGTCTTCAGTTCAGCTAGAAGGTCATAGAATGTTCATCCTCCCGGCGCAAAAGCATCTCTACTACCTGTCTCATGGTGGGTCTTGCATCCTTGTCTTCCTCCACGCATTGCAAAGCGACTCTAATCACAACTTCCATCTTACCCATTTCGTACTTTCCGGCCATCATGGGGTCTACAATCTCTTCAATCCGTGACTCCTTCCTCGTGGCAGCTTCCTTCACTTTGTCCCTCACCCAGGTGACCACCCCCCCTTGCTCGATTACTCCTCCACCGTCGACAGTAAGGATATTTGTTTGGCTCTTTCCAGTTACCATTTCCAGCACTACAATCCCATAGCTATAGACGTCGACTTTGGAGGTGATAGGAAGATTGTAAACCCATTCAGGTGCCATGTAACCTCTAGTCCCTCTTATCCTTGAGGTCATATTGTCCGAGCCACCTCTATTTAGGAGCTTGGAAAGGCCAAAATCTGCCACCTTTGGCCGGAAATTAGAGTCCAAGAGAATGTTCTGTGGCTTTATATCGCAGTGTAGAATCCATTCCAAGCACTCCTCGTGAAGGTAAGCCAATCCTTTGGCAGTGCCCAAGGCAATTTCGAACCTCTTCTCCCAATTGAGTGCAGCAGAAGAGAGGTTATCTGCTAAGGATCCACGCTCCATGTATTCATAAACCAAAAGCCTCTGTTTTCCCTCTGCGCAGTATCCCCACATCTCTATCAAGTTCATGTGGTTCAGTCTCCCTATGGAGCTTACTTCTCCCATGAATTCAGCTTCTCCCTGGGCAGCTTCATTCAGTCGCTTGATTGCTGCAACCCGATGGTCAGACAATACCCCTTTGTATACAACCCCTCCGCCTCCCCTTCCTATCTCTTCACTGAATCCCCTTGTTGCCTTTTTAAGCTCAGCATAGGAGAATTTTCGAAATCCAGTGGCAGCAAGAATGTATCCTTGTAAAGCTTTGTCAGGATTTATTCTACCCCAAAACAAGAAGCACCAGACCAGTAAGAAACAGGTCAGCTCTACGCATCCCAGTGCACTGGCAAACCAAACCAAAAACTTCAGGGACCGGTTCTCATGGCCATTTTTGTATGTTCTACTTAGAAGCTGACGAACTTCCCCATGGCAATCTAACATTACTTCTTCTTTATCAGAGGAAATGTCAGCTTTGGGTAGTTTTAGATACACATCTCCATCAAAATCAGGTGTATGGTGTCCGTTAAGTAATAGTGCCTTGGGGTAACAAGAATAGACACCTGTACCAGTGTCAAATTTGAATTGGAACCCTTTGCAATCGTCGCACATCTTTAAGCATTCCTCTTCACACTCCGGTAACGTAGAATTTTGTTTGTAGTTTTTGTCATAGCCATAAAATTCTACATTTGAGACCATGACAAAGTGAAACTGACTAGAATTACACGAGATCTTGAATTCTGATTCACACCCGGTAGACCAGTCATTGGGATTTTGAAGCTTGTATCCTTGTATGCAAGAGCATGTCCTGCCCCAAACATGATTGTAACTACACAAACTATTTGGTCCGCAAACACCATTAACCCTACATGGTTCCATGATGGCTTGCCATGTGACAACCCAAGTCTTCAGGACCTCATCTAGGCTGTACAATCGAATGTTACCGTCAGGATCGAGGGTTAACCGTCTTTTAACCACCATGCCAAAATCTGCTGCTTTAAATTCCAAATCGTCAGATGAGCTGAAATGGCCTGTGACATTTAGTACTGCTGTTTTGCTGATGTTGTATGTTGTCCTTCCAGCTTCCCAAGATAGCAGCCATGGGTCTGGCCAGTACACGCTGGATATGTTTGGACCATTGTATAGTAGGCGAAGCACGTTATCATTGTCGAAGTAAAGCTTATAGTATCCAGAAGAATAATTGCTTTGGCTTCTGGATGAGATAAGGCTGGCATCTAAAGTTAGTAGTTGTTGAGGAAGAAGGGTATCCGTAGGTGAATCAAAGCTTTGCCAGAGGAACACACTATCTGATGTACGGAGAACAAGATTGCCGGTGTTGAGGAGCTGCAGTTGCAAAGAGGAGGCTGAGGCCGTTGCGGTGGTCCAGATGGTGACTCTACCTGCATCAGACAAGATGAGGTTGCCATCTTCCAAAAGGGAAAGCCTTGAAGCTTTTCCATTGACTGGTTGATCTCGGTTTGCCATCCAGACGACTGTTGGATTTGAGGACTTTGTGAACCATACGGAAAAGCTGAAAGCGTTTTCCCCAACAGAGAAAAATCCAGCGCAAAAATCACCATTTGCTGAAACCAAAACGTCACTTGGCTTCTCAACAGATAGAAATGAGCCTTTGAGGAGGTAATCATATGTGACTGATGAACATGGATAAGGAATTTGCAACAAAAAGAAAAGAAGGATGAAAGATGAAAGATCCATGGAGCTGCAAGACCTTGCAAGGATTCTGGCTAGTGGCCGGCTACTTAATATATAAACGTATTTTAAGAGAAGAGTGGAAGCAGCAATTCTAAGTTCTTCATTACCAAAATAAACCAATAAATGAAACAAATTAAACAAAAGCTTTGCTTTCATGCATGTTTCTGACTTTCTATGACAGAGGAAGACTTTGAAATTTTATAGTCATTGCCATCAAAGTCTTCAAAGAGTGTTCATTCGATTCAAGAAGACAACAAAGAAATTAATTTTTCAACCCCAACATTGGGCCCATGATAGTGGATGAAATCAAGTTATTCACGTAACTCTGAATTTGTTTGGCGAAGAAAAATCAGTGCTCGGAAGTCAGAACATCCAGAACTATGTATGTAGTGCTTATTAGTTTTGAATTTCTCCTCAAATATCTCATTTTTTAATCATGCAATAATATCCACGCTTATCGTCATTTGACGAGTCCACATTCACAATACCACACCATGGATTTTATCTTCCACTTCTTGGCGGTCTTTTGTCGTACTACTTAAACAAAACTAATGAATTTGAATTTTTTTTAAAATCACTTATAAATTTTATTTTTACCCGATAAGTAAATCACTATCAAGTTGTAAAGTTCAGTCACACCTAATAAAAAATTAATATAGAACTTAGCGTCCATGAACTTATTTATAATTCATCTGCTCTATTTGAGCTATTACTCATTTTTCTAATGTAAAACCGGAGTGTTATAATATTTTGAGAAAAATTCACTTACTTTATGAAGTTTTAGGAGTTTTTTAATTTCAACCCTAAAGTTTAAAAATTAGCAATGTACTCTCTAATGTTTCAAAAATTTTCAATTTAAACCTTCTGTTATTAATTTCCGTCAAATTGAACGAAAATCTATGAAATTACATAATTACCCTCAGACTTTTTTTTTTAAATTTCCGTCCAATTTAACGGAAATTCGTAACGGAAGGTTTAAATTGAAAATTTTTGAAACATTAGAGAATTACATTGACTATTTTTTTAACTTTTGAGTTCAAATTGAAAAACTCCTGAAATTTCATAAGGGTAAAGTGAATTTTTCTTTAATATTTTTTCACTCAAATTCTTAACAGCCTCATCAAAACCTACCCATAACATTACTATGTGGCTATGATGCTATAGCGACCCAAGAAAAGCTTTTCTCTACTCAAATCTTTGAAGTTCTTGCCAAGACCCACATAATCAGTGGCGGATATATGTGGGGCAACCCAGGGGCGGGCGCCCACGGTAAAAAAAAATTTAAAAAAATCTTTAAGTAAAAATTTGAAGGACGCCCCTAGTAAAAAGAAAAAAGAAAAAAGAAAAAAGAAAAGCTCTCCGGCCTCCAACCCGCCTAGCAAAGTCCAAAAATGTACCCCCTACAAATTTTTTATTTTCTCCACTAGACTAGAGAGGACTGGCTGGACTGCAATGTCCAAAAAATAAAATAGAAGTTTTTTCCTGCTTTCCGCTCATCACGCACTCACCATTTTGTCAACCAAAATTTACAAGGCACGCTGCAAAAGGGGAAAGGATGAGATAGTGGTGGGGAAATAGTCTTTAAAATTGTTTTTACTTTTTAGTCTTTTTCTTTCTTTCTTTTTTTGAAAAGAGAAACCAAATTTGTATTAATCAATAAAGTTCTTGCTCAACAAGAATAGTTTCCTGGATACATGAAAGGACATTCCAGAGTCCAAACTTGCTCTACAGTGGAACTAAAAGCAAACCTAGCTTAAGAATGGGCAGCCTTGTTGCCACATCTTCTGACATGTTTAGCCTCCCATTGGACTGCCGAGTTAAGCAAGTGTTTAGCCCCTTCAATCAAACGACCATAACTCCTCATACAGATTGAATCACTGCGCATGGCTTGTACGATCTCTAGTGCATCACCTTCCACTTCAATCTTACGAAAACCTCTCACTACAAAAAAAAAAAAAAAAAAAAAAAAAAAAAGGTAATTTTGTGACGTGTCAAACAGTTCTATTTTTTTGCCACGTCAGTAAATGTTAACAAATTTTTTTTTTGACATGCCAAAAGTGGCACGTCAACATTTACTGACATGTTGAATATAACACGTCAGGATTTACTGACGTGTCACTATCTGACACGTCAGTAAATTTGAATTCAATTTTATTTTAAAAGTTTTTATTTAAATAACATAATAATTTAATATTTACTGACGTGTCAAAATTAGACACGTCAGTAAATATTGACGTGTTACTTTGACACGTCAATAAATTATTGACGTGTCAAAGTGGCACGTCAATAATTTATTGACGTGTCAAAATGACACGTCAGTAAATATAATGTTTATACATATATAATATAAAATAAACATGATTTATAAAAAAAAAAAAAAAAAAAATTAAAATATATATATATATATATATATATATATATATATATATATGATAAAAGGAATTCCTGACGTGCCAAATTTGGCATGTCAAGAATTCTTGACGTGCTAAATCTGGCACGTCAAGAATTTCTGACGTGCCACATATGACACGTCAGAATTTCTTTTATCTTTTTTTTTTTCTTTATATATATATATATATATATATATATATATTCTCTCTCTTAATCTCCCTCTTCTCTCTCAATCTCTCTGAATCTCCCTCTTCTCTTTCACTCTCTCTGCACGGCTGCTAGAAGAAAAGCAGATCAAGAAGAAAAAAAAAACAAAAGGAGAAGAGAAGATCGAAGAAGAGAAGCAGAAGAAAAAATAAATAAATAAAAAATAAAAGAAGAGAAGATCATCAAAAAAAAAAAAAAAAAAGGAGAAGAGAAGAGGATCGAAGAAGAGAGATTTTTGATTTGAAGAAGCTCTGATTTGGTTTATTTTGATTTGATTTGAGAGATTTTTGATTTTTTATTTGAAGAGAAGAAGATAGAAGAAAGAAGAAGGATAAAGTTTATATTTTGATTTGGGTTTTTGAATTTTTGAAGATTTTTTGGGTTTGGGTTTTTGAAAGTGGAGGAAAGAAGAGAGAGAGAGAGAGAGAGTGCAAATGGAGGAAGGAAGAAGGCAGCAGGGAGAGAGCTGGGGGGAAGAAGAAACATACTGTTTCAGACTAAAAAAAATATTTTTAATTTTAAAAAAAAAAAATCCAGAAAAATTTAAAATTATTAAAAAAATTAATTTTTCTTTTTTTAATTTTTTTTCTGGATTTTTTTTTAATTAAAAAAATTTACTGACGTGTCAAAATTTGACACATCAGTATTTTCTAACGTGTTGGATCTAGCACGTCAGAAATTGCCAATTCCTGACACCCACATTCTTCACGACTGAAACACATTAGGATTGCCCCGTCAGGAGGGTTTACTGATGTGTCAGACAGCCTGACATGTCAGTAAACCTATGTCAATAAAAAATCCTTTTTTTTGTAGTGTCTTTTGGAACAGAAATCAGCAAGCTTCCGAACACCATATGCTTCCGCATAAGCTGGGTCAAGAGGAGCAGATAAAACACAGGTACTAACTGCAACAAATTTCCCTTCATAATCACGCAGTACAATGCCAATACCAATCTTTCTGCTGCCTCGATCTACCGCAGCATCCCAATTAGCTTTGACTGAACCCATATTTGGTGGCTTCCACCTAGCTTCCATAAAAACGTTTGGTTTGAACAGATTATCCCGGCATGATTGATCAGCAGAATTAGATGCTGCTAGTTGCTCTGTTGCTCTACGAAATAAAGCTAATGGGTCCATAAACTCTCCACCGAAAACGTACTCATTACGCCTAAGCCAAATGAGCCTGGCTGTTATGACAATAAACTGTAGATCTTCCACACCAAACTTATCACGCATTTGCTGAAAAATGTTTAGAAAAGAATCCTCAACCACAATACATTTTTGAATCCGTGCAGGACATTCAAGCCAGACACCTAAAGCTGGTGGACAATTCCAGAGGACGTGGCTTACTGTTTCGGGTTCCAGCTTACAGATGGGGCACGTGGGATCTTCAATCACACCTCTTCTATGCAAATTAGCTTTTGTGGGCAAAATATTTGCGCATAATTTCCGAAGGAAAGATGTTAAGACACGAGGACCTCGCACACACCAAATATCCCTCCATACTTGAGTGCTCTGTTCCGTACTCGAGCTGCTGCTAGCAGTGCCATTTTCCATCATAGACTTAGCAAAATGATAAGCGCTTCTCACACTAAAATCTCCCTTCCGAGAGCCTGCCCACACCATGCAATCACCTTGTTGTCTAGGACATATAGGCATACTACATACAATATCTGCTTCTTCTTTGCAAAGAATATTATAAACCAACTCCTTATTCCACCATTTAGTATTTTCGTCAATCAAGGAGCACACCCTAGCATCAGACTCCAAAATATGAACAGGAGATTGTACTGCATAAGTAATTGGTGAAGGGCTCCACCGGTCGTGCCAGATTTTGATTGACTTACCATCACCTACTCGCCACATCATGCCTTCTTGTAGAAGCTTTTTGGATGACCAAATACTCCTCCATGCGTATGAGGGTCTTCTCCCTAAATTGGATGTTTGAAATGATGCATTAAGATAATATTTCTCCTGTAGAATCCGCGCAACCAAAGAATCAGTATTATGAATAAGCCTCCAACCCTGCTTAGCAAGAAGAGCTACATTGAAACATTCCAAATCTCTAAACCCCATCCCACCTTTCTCCTTTGCCCTTCCAAGTTTCTTCCAACTCATCCAAGCCATTTTAGAATCATTCTCCTTATGCCCCCACCAAAATTTGGCCATCATAGAGTTGATATCAGTACAAAGAGTCTTAGGTAGGAGGAAAACACTCATCAAATAAGTGGGAATGGCCTGAATGATTGCTTTAAGCATAACTTCTTTCCCAGCTTAAGAAAAAAATTTCTCTTTCCAACCACAAATCTTGTCCCAAATCCTCCCTTTTATGCTAGAAAAAGCACTCACCTTCAATCTACCAATTAAAGCAGGAAGCCCTAAATACTTCTCATACCTTTGGGTGGAAGAAACCCCTGCAAGAGATAAGATATGAGCACTTGTATCTGCATAAGTATTCCTACTAAAGAACATAGAAGTCTTAGCCTTATTCAATTTCTGACCTGAAGCTCTCTCATAGATATCCAAAATCTCTTGAATATGTACCCACTCGGACCAATTTGCTTTACAAAATAGAAGACTATCATCAGCAAAAAACAAATGGTTCAAACGAGTACCCCCCCTAGTAATCGGAAGTCCTGTGATTCTTCTTTCCCGCTCTGCCTTCTGTAATAAAAAACTCAGCCCTTCCGCACATAGTATAAAAAAATATGATGAGAGTGGATCTCCCTGTCGAATGCCTCGAGTTGGTATAATATTGCCATAAGGTTGCCCATGAAGTACCACTGCATAAGAAACAGTACGAACACAAGTCATGGTCAATTTGACCCATCTATCACTAAATCCAATCTTACGCATTATCAACTCTAAAAAATCCCACTCCACCCTGTCATAGGCTTTTGCTCATGTCCAATTTTAACGCCATATGACCCTCTCTCCCCTTCATTCTGCCATCCATAGTATGTAGTGCTTCAAATGCCACCAGTATATTATCCGTAATGAGCCTACCTAGTATGAAAGCACTCTGGGTAGAGGAGATAATAGTAGGTAACACCCTCTTCATTCGATTAGCTAACACTTTAGCAATAAGCTTGTAAATGACATTACAAAGGCTAATTGGCCGAAATTTTGTAATTTTAGTAGGGTTGCTAACTTTTAGAATAAGAGCTATATTGGTAGCATTGATATCCTTATCAAAAACATCAAAGTTGAGAAAATCAAGCACTGCCTGACATACCTCTCCTTGCACCGTATGCCAAGAATTTTGATAAAAACAAGCTGAGAAGCCATCTGGACCCTGTGATTTCAATGGATGCATTTGGTATAGAGCAAACTCCACTTCAGCCACCGTAAAGGTCCTAGTAAGTGCTTCATTCATCTCCTCCGTCACTCGGGCATCCATTCCTTCCAAACACTCATGCACCCTTTGTACTTCCCCGGCTGTAAATAATTCTGTGTAGAAATGAACAAAAGCCACACCAATCTCATTCGACTTCTTCCACAAGGTCCCAGACTCATCCATAACCTGTTTAATCTGGTTAATTCTCCTTCTATGGCTTGCCCATGCATGAAAGAAATGAGTGTTCCGGTCCCCATGTTGATACCAATTCTGTTTTGATCTTTGCTTCCATTTGATATCCTCCTGCTCCATTATAAAATCAATCTCATGTTTAAGCATATTTATAGCCTCATAGTTTCCTGGTCCCTCATCTCTCTGCAACAATTCCAGCTGTCGTGTTTTTTGTTTAATTTTCTTGGTAGCATCTCCAAATTTACGTTTACTCCAAGAAGATAAATCAGCTTGACAAGAAGCCAATTTCTGCCTAACCTGCTGCATTTTGGACCCACCCAACACACCACTGACCCAAGCATTTTCCACTACCTGCTGATATTCTTCATCAACCATCCATGATGCTTCTATTTTGAATTTTTTGGAGTATACTGCCTGTCTCTCCTCCTCTTCACCCAGCCGCAAACAAATCGGTTTATGGTCACTAGACCTTGCTGTAAGGACCCACAGTTCAGCCACTTGATTCACTTCACACCATTCACAATTCGCCACAGCACGATCAAGACGTTCTTTTATAAAATCAGCCCCCTCTCTACAGTTGGTCCATGTAAACAAAGACCCTCTATAACCCAAATCAGCCAATGAGCAGTCTTGGAGAGCCTCCCTGAATGCAGCCATCTGCCCCTCTCTTGTCAAAACCATCCCAAATTTCTTAGCTTGTGACACAATCTCATTAAAATCACCTATGACCAACCACGGCTTTGGGCTAAAATTCTGCAAATGGCGCAAGAGTGCCCATGACTCATGTCTCTTCGTCCAATCGGGATGCCCATAAAAACTTGTAAGCTTCCAAGAATTGTTACTGCCTTCCTGCTTGACAATATAATTAATATGTCTTCTTGAAAAGTTTTGTATTTCCAGATGAACATCAGTCCTCCAAAAAAGAGGAAGACCACCACTACACCCCACTGGGTCCACCACAAAAAGACCCGTATACCCCAGCTTAACCCGTAAAAACTCCAGCTTTGGCTTCTTACATTTTGTTTCCATAATAAACAAAATATTGGGATGATTCTCCTTCACCAAAAGGCAAAGGTCACAAACTTTTCGGGGGCTACCAATTCCCCGGCAGTTCCAGCTTAAAAGATTCATAATACTGGGCGGGGTTGTTCAACAGCCTCCGCCTGTGGGGATTCAATTTGATAAGAGTTAGCCACTGTCTTTCTGCCTTTCTTACCAACATTCCCCTCATGTTTTCCACCCACAACTCCAACTGCTTTTCGCTTCTGCACATCAGATGAAACCGAGACCCTCCTTACTCCTGAAATTTCCTTACCCCGGGCTTGCTTCTTCCAAGTGCGTACACTCCCCACCCCTGACCGTGGTCCCTCTGTTATATCTCCTCCACTCGATCCCGTTACGTCAACACAAGGTGTAGACTTCTCTGCATGCAAGCCCTCTATAACCAAGTTAGTAGAAGGGACACTTGAACCATAGAAACTTCATCCAAAAGGGGAATCTTCAGTAAAGCAAATTCAGGAGTAGAAGCCACGTTAGTGCTTTTAAGAACCAGAAAAGTGTCACACGTGGCTGGTTTCACTGTATCAAAAGGAGCGTGGCATTCTGGAGAAATAGGAACTAAAGTTTCCTTACCCTTACATGTAACTATATCTAGCGGTTTGCCCCCATCATGCAATGACGGAATTGGAACATAATCCCCTCCCCACGATCCAGAAAAACCGGAATCATCTCCATCCTCGTTGCCACGTGTATAACGAGTGCTCCTCATGTTTTCTGGAGAAGGGGAACTACGTGAATCAAACTGCCGCTCGTCACACCCACCATCATCAGGAGTTTCCTCCTCCGCCGTTCTGGAATGACCAGACCTCCCACCGCTAGACCTCCCACCTCCAGCACTCGAGCCATTTTGTCTACGCACATCAGCCCTCAACTCAGTACCCCATTCTTTCTTATCCTCTACTGCATTCACCCTTGAATCTTGCCTCACAAGGCATCCCAACCTGCCATGAATCACTCGCCCACAGAAGAAGCAAAACATGGGAAGTTTCTCATATTTAAAAATTACCCAGTAGGACTGATCACCCAAGTGCAAAGCTCTCCCACGCTCCAATGGTTTGGATAGGTCGATATGCACCCATAATCGCAGACAGCGTCCCCATCCTGCCCCATCCCCTGCCAAATCTACATCCTCCAGGACCCCCATAGATTCACCAATCTTGTTGGCCACCGCCTTAGACATACACAACAACGGCAATTCATGAACATGTATCCAAAAAGGAGAGGATATAAATGCCATCTGTGATGGAGGAGTCTTCCCATCAAACTCTTTAATAACTAAAATCTGTCGATCAAAAGCCCACCGCCTCCCTGCCAGAACCCTTCTCTTATCAATGGCATCAGAAAACTTAAATAACCAAAGATTATTTTGAAGTTCTTTGAACACTACAGTCCCTACGAGTCTCCAAATCCTAGAGAGGACTGTTTTAAAAGCCTCCTTATTGGTAAATTTCTCTGACCACAATCTGCCCACCAGACATTGCTCACATTTCTTCCTTACAACAGATATCTCCCCTTCCGTAATCGAAATTCCTTTCTGTTCTCCATCTGTCAATGTAATTCAACTACATAATTGCTCCAAACCTTCGGCTATACTCTTCCTCCACACCTAACTATTTGAACAAAGCCACTCAAACAAACCTCCCCTCCTGTCAAGCATAGAGAGACTTCCCCTCACCTAGTTGTGTCACTCCAAGAATCCACAAAAGAAACCCAGAGAGAAACCTAGAGAGAGACTTCTAGTTCCTTATATCACACACAAACTTAGTTGAATAGTCTTTCACTTTACTTTTTAGTCTTTAATTGATAATAAAACTCACAATAATATTATTGCTTTGAAAAAAAAAATTAATTATAAACAAGAATATTGCTTTAATTATTTGTTTTTATTGGTTTGCAGCATTGTTGGACTAACTCGACTAACTCCTTTTTGTGGTATGTGTGTTTTCAATAAATTCTTCAAGATAACTAAGAACATTCCTAATGGAAGAGCCAAATGTTACTTTTATTTAAAATAGCTCTTCAAATGTTTAAAAAATCTCCTACATTGGATTAGCCAAAATAAAATGTAAAATAGATATTTGATTGGAAGAGCTAAAAAAAAAACTAAATGTAGCAGCACTTTTCAAGGGAGCTATTTTATTTTTTATCGTTTTTCTCACCCGTTTTATCTTTTTTCCAAATCTTTTCCTACTTTTTCTCTGCATGTTCTCTTTTTCCAAAAAAATTTCCTATTTTCCTCTCACATGTTCTCTTTTTCTCAAAATTTTTCTTACTTTGAATAATATTTTAATAGAATAGATAGAAATATAAATAATCGGATGTAGAGACATTTAAAAATAGCTTAGTTAAAGTAGATAAAAGTGAGTTTTGAGAAGCTATTTTACATAAAAATATGACTCCTCCATTGGGAATGCTCTAATTCACTAAAAAGTACTCATTTTTCTTAGACACTTCTAATCATTTAATTGTATTTAGTTTATTTCGCAAGTATTTTAAATTTTTATGTGTTTGTAACATCGTTAGATGAAGATTTTTAATAGTTATTTTGATTTTTGTTTTTTTCTTTATTGGGTAATTTGTTGAGTTTGATTTATTTCGTGATACAGATATGATTTATTTTTTATCATATTTATCATATTATAATAAAAATATAATACATAAAAAGAAAAAAGAAAAATTATTATTATGTTTTATTATTTTTTTGTGCACCTAATTAATAACTCAAATTCCAAAATCCGCCATTGCACATAATATGATGCATCAACGCCACATAGTGTTGCTATTTGTAACCGAGTAATGCTTACTCTTTGTAACGACTCATTAAAAACAAAGGAGTAACCGAGGATGCCGGCTCGCCGACTCACGATCATTATCCACAGCCAACAAGGCCAAAGCAACCACCACCCACGGCCATTCGTGGCCGAAGCCACCAACACATGCACCCTCTACGACCCCTATAGACGAAAATCAAGCCCCCACCGCACCGATGAAACCCCGTCATCTCACCACTACGCCACTAAAACCACAAATACAGGCCCCACGACTCTCACAACCACTTGACAAAACTACCCTTCCCCGAACCACCCCTACCCGAGACACGGAACAATCCAAAACAAACCCATCACAATCGAGAAAACCTAGCTTCTACGCATCATCACGCATAGCCAAGAAATGCCCCAGACAAGGCTAAAACACCCATTACCATTGCACCACCACCTCCGACCCTTCCGTCTCCGGCCATCCAAACCCAACCCAAAATGGAACAAAAGAAATATAGACCCCTTTTAGCTAAAAGCACCCCCTACGCACACTATCGGCGGAAACTATCAACTTCTCAAGTCGTTGTGCCCCTAAAATCCCATAAACACACACATAGGCACGCCTGCTCAATCGTCTTAAGTGTTGTTTCAAAACACCAATTCACATCACAATGGCGCCAATTAAATTGAATAATCGAAGAAAATCAACAAGAAAAAACAAAAAGTAGTAAAAATAAACTCACCTATGGTAACAGACAGTCAGGTGGATCGGGAATTTGAGCACAACCATGAAACAACCAGGCCGGAATGGTGAAAAGAAAGAGAGGTGCGAGAGGAATAATAATATGGAGCATGAAAGGGATCGAGTGAACAAGAATGGAGGACTCCATGCTGGGCTCAGCTTTTAAGGCCCAATACTAGGCCCCAATCTGGGCCTTTTTCCAAAATTTTAAAATAGGCTGGCAGGCAGCCTGCTCACACAGACCAAATTCAAATTGGCCATACTTAACTAAGCTCATTAAACCCTTTCTTTTTTCTTTTCTTTTTTTTTCTAATTCGCTCATTAAACTTGTATGTGTGTCAAATATTCTAGAGCTAGGAACCTTTGCCTAAAGCTCATTACATAAATTGGTTTTATGTTATGTGATAATTTACTTATTAAGTTGTGGACTTACATAGTTATTTCACTTTCATCTGCCAAACACTTCAGTATTTTGCAGTGTAACAGGTTGTCAGGATGTATATTGAGAAATTCATTAAATCCAAATGGATGGGTGTCAAAATTCTCAAAATATCCCTCAATTTTAGGGAAAAAAAAAAAGAAAAAAAAAAAGAGAGAGAGAATTGAAATATGGATACACAAAATTGAGAATTTTTTAAGTTTACGACGTAATTGCTCAAGTGGCAATAATTGATGAGGATTAAGTAAAGTTTTTCCTATACTACAATTGTTTACTAAGCACTGGTTAGAGGGATTTTCAAAAGACAAAAAGCGGGGTCAAACACTCACATTAATGGTTAGAATGCTTATGTCTTATACTTAGTGAGACATCTACTTGTAAACTTGTGATAATTTTACAAATGTGATGACAATATCCTATTTATATCATTTGAAGTTTAATTCGATACTTTGGAGTAATACTACAAGTTCTTCTTGTATCACTCTTGTATCCCTTCAAGAATGATGTGGCTCTTAAAATTACCATTGGGCTTATGATCTTATTATTATTATTATTATTATTTTGTAAGAACAACTTCATTGCAAACAACATAACAAATAACAAATTACAAATGAACAAATACAAGGAAAATGAAAGACAAGGAAAAATATGAGAACACAGTAGTAACCCGACCAAAATAGACTACAAACACCTCAAAGCACTGAAGAAGGCCCAGGAAGGTGAAAGTCACTTGGGAATACAGCTTTTAAAGGCCGCGTCCCATTATGATGGATAAAACCATCAGGAGTACAAGAATTCCTATAAACTTTGATCTAATCTAACTTCTAAAGAAGACGAACAAACTAAGGGATGACAACTTAGATCTAATCTGGCTTCCAAGGAAACAGAATAGACTAAGATCAAGAATAGCGAAAAGGAGATCTCCATCACTAACAAAGTGTCTAAAGCCCAAACAGTTCGGGTTAACATGTGAACAGCAAAAATAACTCAGAAAACAGCAGCTTTGACGGAGGGCGAGGCAATGCAGAGCCTTGTGAATATGCTATCCGGCGCGTGAGAGCCATGCACTGGCACATTAGATCCACACACCGGAGCGTGTGGTCCACGCTTCGGCCCGAAGACGTTCAGGGGAGGTGGGGATGGTGGGGCCGGGAAGCTAGGAAATAGGTGTGGGTGGTGGCATGGCGTGTTGCAGGTTGGAATTGGTGAAGAAATGAAGATCTATTTTTTTTAAAAAAAAAAAAAAAAAAAAAAAAAAAAAAAAAAAAAAACCATCTTCAAAAATCACAGATCTAGTCGAGAAACACATTGGAGAAGGCAACTGGCGAGGAGGGAGACAGTGGCAGCGCTTTTTGAAGAGCCGAGGATAAATGGTCAAAGACGATAGATAAAGCCTCATAAGAGATTAAAGGACTCAAAGAAAAAACTCTAGAGAGAGGAGTTCTCTCAAAGAGAGAAACTCAAAAAAGGGAAAAGGAAAGAGGTAAGGGGGACGAGGAGGAGGGAAACCAAATATCACCGTTGAATTTGAGATGCGATTTATTAACTTTTGATCTATTGGTAATTTTAAAAGTCATATCACATTTGAAATGACTTTAGGAGGACTATAAGAAGACTTTTAGCATTACTCTTGATCATTATTGAATTTTGATTAAATGATGATTTTAAAAGACATTTCATTTTTGTAGTGACACAAAAGGAACTTATAAAGTTACATGATTAGCAGAACTACGATTCCTTATAAAGTTACACGATTAGTAGAACTACGAAGAAAATCCAATTTTTTTCCTCATGGCATTAGAGTTAAAGAGGACCTAGTACAAAACGGAAAGATTTTGTTATTAAAAAAAACAAAAATCCAATGATTTAATCCAAATAAAATGAAAACCTACAATCTAAAGATGACTTTCTCTAAATAACTTCTTGATTTTTCCAACCACAATTCTTGCTTTGTTGGAATTATGGTAAAGAGTTTAAAAAGTGATTTTAGTAAATAAATAAATAATGTGTGAAGCAAAAATAAATCCATTTGGTAAAAGCTAAAAAAAGACATTTTTCGTTGTCTATAAAAAGCTCCAAAACAGCATTTTGAGAAAACTTGAAAATAAAACGTTTTTTGAAAAGCTCTTTCTGATTTTTCCTATTTTTCAAACCGTACCCTTCATAAAGAATATAAGCATCACTAACTAAGAGCCTGGGAATATTCCATTGAAAAACCCTGACAAACAAAAATTCATAGTTAATTTAATTATATCCCCAAGTTTTTCACATGCCCTCTAAATTCCAAGTGACCACTCAATCACATCTCGACAAGCAAACAAAATTATGTTTACAACCTTTTTCGCTTCTCGCTCCCAAACAAAACTCTAGTGTTTCGATTTTCCTTTCAAATTACATGGAAGCAAACAAAATCGGTTTGTCCTCTCTGTCCATCACTGTTAATCAATTTGGGCCGTGAATGAGAGTCCCCACAGAATTCAATGGAAGATGATACAGTAGCTAAATATGTCCAATGGAAGATAATTTAAATGCCCACACCACATGTTTCCCCAAGCTCTCATTCCCTCCCTTTTTTCCCATTCCATCACCATAAACGACACCGTGTCGTCCCCCCCCCCTCCCTCTCTTACCAACCCCCATTTTGTCCCACTGTACACTACCAAAATTATTTTCACTTGTATTCTAACAAAAAAAGAAAAGAGGGGGAACGAAATTAAAAAAAAGAAAAAAGAAAAAAACGAAATTAAAAAAAAAAAAAAAAAAAGTGGGCTCCATTTCTTCTCTTCTCCTCTCTCGTTGTTCCTGGAGAGTCGGGACTCGTTTCCCAATAAAGACGATGAGTACTAAGACTAAAGACTAGTCCGTTTGGTTACTCGATCTTGCTAATCCCAATCCGCTTCACCACGGCGTTCCTAACAGCTTCGGTCTGCAAATTACACAGCCCGTTCTGCTCAATCCCAGACATGTAATTCCTCACTTCCGTTCTGATCATTTCTTGCATCACGGACAAGAACTCGGTGCTGAAGAACGGCTTCTCGTACCCGTTCTGAGCTGCCACCGGAATTTGCTGCAGCGGTACCGGTGACTGCAACACTTGAGTGGGACTCGCAACCTGGTTGGATCCTGTGCCGTGGTTCGAGACCTCGCACAAATCCGATCCGGGCAGAGATAGGCACAGAGAGGTAGGCGGATCCGTATTGGAAGACGAGGCCTCAACATGCTGAGTCGGCGGAACCAGAGAGCTGGTCCGGGCCAAAGGTCTGAAGACGTGTGATGGTGACATGCCGGGCAAACTCGTATCGCTCAAATCGGATCCTGATGGGCTACTCGGGTTCAGGTACAGACCCGATATGGCGGTGCCCGAGACCGTACCGGCACCGACACTAGCCGATCTCTTGAGAGGCTGTTGCGCATGTGCGTCGTCGCTTAAATCATCGGTCATGGATGAGCATTTGCGCTTGAGGGTGGAATTCCAGTGGTTCTTGATGGCGTTATCTGTGCGACCATTGAGGAGGCGAGCGATGGTGGCCCACTTGTTGCCGAACCTGGCGTGGGCCCTGATGATGGTATCGTCCTCCTCCGCCGAGAAGGGTCGGTGCTCCACCTCCGGGGAGAGTTGGTTGCACCAGCGTAGACGGCAAGACTTGCCGGATCGACCAGGGATCGACTTGCTTATCAGAGACCAGTTTCTCGGGCCGTAGGTTTGGACGAGTCGCTGCAACGATTCGTCTTCCTCGGGGCTCCATGGACCTTTTATCCGATCCACATCCTTCCTTGTGGACGCCATGGAATGAAACCTCTAACCTTACTTTTGTGAAGAAAAAAAAAAAAGAAAAAGGAAAGCAATAAATAAAAGGTTTTCTTTAATTTCTAGGATATTTGAAATAAAAGATAATCGTCGGAAAATGGGTTTTGTGGGAGAGAGCTTGGGGGGGTGAGAGAGGCGGAGCCTCACCTTCTTCTTAGAGAGAGAAGGGTGATGTGAGAGTGAGAGGGTATATATAAGAGAGGATAACGATTACTGGTTGAGCCGGTGGTAGTGACCGGTCCTGGCCGTTGAGCGTTTGGGATTCTTCCAGGCAAGGCAGTTACTAGCATACAGCTGTCAACAGACACGCGTCGCCTCGTAGCCATTCCAGCGTACACGTATAATAATCACTCCCTCACTCGGTTCGTCTGAAAACTGACTTACGTACTGTTCCAACTATACACGACGTCAAATTCCCACCATAACCTTCTCCCCCGTTATTAAAAGACAACAGGATTGTAGATACACCATTTACTAAGTGGGCCTGCCTCTATATGAACAATCCCAATAACCAAAAATCTTTCCAATTTAATGAGATCACCCAGATTTTATAATACTAAATATGGCGTATACTATATCCTACAATAAATATGAATATATTTTCCTATAAAAAAGAATTGTATAAAACAATTACATATTTCAAATTAATAACAAGATTTTTTAGTTTTTTTTTTCTGTTTTTATTAATTGGCTATTTAATTTGTAGTTGTATAATTGTAAACTAAATTAACTGTTTAGCTAAAACAGAGCAGAAGAAAGAGGGGCTGAAATCCAAAAGTCGGGTAAACGGCCGTTTGGAAGTTAAAAGGGGAGGTTAAATTAAATTGAAAAGAAGAGCAAACGTGCGCTTAATGAGAAGAGTCTATTCAAAAATTAAAAGATACGGTTGGAGGGTGGATGGGAGGGAGCGGGATGACTTTGACCGAAGCCAGGCTGGAGAGCAATTTCGAGGAAGGGGATATTTTAAGAGATGAAAAGGACGCACGGAAGTGCTGAGCTGGCCCCTAACACGACAAAGTTCAGTAGCAGAATTGGGGGACGAACCGAACTGCTATCTTGTCAGTCCAGCCTGTCAAACCCACTCCCGCTCCACCAGTACCCCCAACGGCCTACTCCCTCCCACCGCCACGTGCCAGTCACGCACTCCTCCTCCCTCCCTGAACTGCCAAAACCGTCTCCACCGTCGTACAATTATCATACGCTATCTTGATTTCTTAGAAATTGTAAATTTTTTTAATTAAATGTAATATTTATTCTAAAAAAATTAGTTCACAGTTTGGCTTACAAATCGTGATTAGCGTGGCTTTTGTAGTCAACACGTTGTAATTAAAAATGAAAATTTTATGATTTAACCAATAGTAGAAAAGGTTGTCTACCATAAGCAAACTATCCCATTAATTATATATATCTTTGTTTTTTTTGGCATTATTTAATTAAGAATTACAGAATAGTGATTACTAGACATAATTAATGTCTGAATGTTTCTGTACCGCACATTCCATATCTTCTTTTTATTACTTACCAACCAAATACTCCATTATGAGATTTTTGGACCACATAAACATTATAATGATTTTAAATGTACATATTTGGATGTTCCTTTGACCTGAATATTATTAATAAGAAATCCAAATATTCTACAAAACGTAAAATCTATATATATTTATTTTTATGTGATATCAAAACACTTTTTTAAATAAATAACTTAAATGTATAGATAAAGTTTCATCCGAAATATTTTCAAGTTGCAAAAGAAAAAAAAATAAAAGGAGGGAGGGGAGGGTATTTGGGTAAACAAGTGGTGTGAGGGGCACGCACAAAGGTGCGTGGGAATAGAAATGGGAAGAGAAACGGAAAAAACGGAAAAGCGGGAAGAGGAAAGCAACAAAAACAGAAAGCAGAAAAGGAAGGAGAGTCCCAATCTTCAACATGCAGTCGTTACGGGGAAACAGCTGTATAGAGCTTATCCCACCCATACATACCCACTCTCACGTGCCACGCGCACCTATCTTTCACCTAACCCTGTCCTTTAGCCGTACCCGCACGTTTTTTGGAACTCATCACGTGACTTAGCCCTGCACACGTGTGCACCTCACGTGAGATATAGCTCCACAACTCTAGCGCTATAAAATTTGAGAAATACTTCTCACTCTAACTCTCTAACACTCACTTTCACTCTGACAATTTTAAATGTAAATTTTGTAATAGTGATTCATTTAAAATTTAATTATAACTTTTAATATCACGTCAAAAAATTGTAGTATGTGTAGTAATTTCTCGTACAATTTAATGTCTATGTTCTTTTTTTATGAGTGGAACAAGAAATTACAACAACAATCTAAAATAAAATAAGAAAATTACACAAACAAAAAAAGACAAAAAAAAAAAAACTATTTATTGCAGTAATTCATCCTATAGCTCTAAAAATGATCCTCAAATAGAAGAAACAAACGAGACTGTTGACTGTTGTTAGTGATGCTGTTTGTAATGATCAATGGCAGAAGTCGTGGGTGCAACAAGAGGCACCCACAAAATTTCTAGTTTTGGGCCAACTGAAAGAACAATTGAGAAAAATAAAAGATATACATCTACAATTAGTAAAAGAGCAACCACCACCACGGATTGAGAGACCAAAAACAACAAGGCCAGTGTACTTTGAGGTTCAAATTTGAATCTAGAACTTCCTGTATAGCAAAAAAAAGAGCCCGTGAAATTGAGGTAGAGAAGCTTCAAATCAACCAGAATAAGTTAAAAAGGGCAGTAATTCATGTAGAACACACGTAACAAAGCGGCACGTGGCATACACACGCTATGGCGGGCGGTGGTAGAAAGAAAAGAGGGATTATACATCCCTGGGCCAGTGTACTTTGAGGTTCAAATTTGAATCTAGAACTTCTTTTACAGCAAAAAAAAGAGCCTGTAAAATTGAGGTAGAGAAGCTTCAAATCAACCAAATAAGTTAAAAAGGGCAGTAACTCATGTAGAACACACGTAACAAAGCGGCACGTGGCATACACACGCTATGGCGGGCGGTGGTAGAAAGAAAAGAGGGATTATGCATCTATGGGTTCATTTGCATTATGCAGCTCTTCTAATGTGGTTCAGCATTGCTAGCTAGCTAGCAAGCATATATTTTGGTCCATGGATGAGAGAATCGCAGAGCATAGGATGGTCCCAAAGGTGGCAGGCTGGTGCTTTTGCAACCATTTTTGTGCCTTGGATCCTCACAATTATGCTCTTGTGGAGGTATTTTTTAGGACAATGGGTGGCATGGTGTCAGTCAACTAAGTCCTTGTGAAAGTACCACCTTTAACTACTCCAAAATTCCGATCACCCATGTAATAAAAAATGTTGATTAAGGAATGTGATTCTTATTATGCTGGGGAGCTCACATGGTTTAGAAAGAGGGAGGATGTTTCCTAGCAATGGAGCCCTTGATTCGGGAGTTGTGGCCACCAATATATTAGTATAAGAATCAAACAAATCTACATTGGATAATTATCATTTATAAACAAAAAAGCTAGTGTCATCAAACTCATCACCAATTCACATATGTAAGTGCAACACATGGGTATGGGTAATTTTGAAAAATTAATATATTTTTCTTCAAGTTAAGGATATAATTATTAACAGATGGAGGACATTGCAGTCTCAACGATAAATTAGTATGATATATTAACAAAAGATATAAATTAAGAAGACATTGTAAGTTATTTGATAGATATTGAAGGACTAAATGAGATGTAATTTCTCCTATTTTTATTGTACATATTACATGCCTATCTATAGGCTTTATAATTTTTTATTATTTTTCTTTTCTGATCATAGGCTCTCAAAAACTTAATTCCCTTAATTTTCTCTTTCCCCCTCTTTGAATAGAAAATAATAATAAACTTAATATGCCTATATATATTAACCCTAAAAACAATCAGAAAAAATGAAATAAAAGTGTATATTCTAAGAGTCAGAAAATGATATATAAATATAAAGATTGGGCCTACATCAGATTCTCTCATATCATATTTACATATTTCTGCATTTAAAAAATAAAAACATAATAGGAAATCATGATTGCTGTTTGCGATGCTGAATCATGGTAGGCTGGTACCACGTCTTTAAAGCACCGTAAAGAGGATGCATTCCATTCCCAATGTTCAGAATAATCAAAACTCAAGTATTTACGAACGAATGATTTCAAGTGAACCAACCGATAGAGATACACATGCCGGGTGCCCAACTGAAGAGAATTCTTTTTTTGAAAAATATATATATCATTCAATAAATGGTAGAAGGGTTACGCGGAACAAAGAGTTAAAACAATTGATGGGTTCTCGAATAACAAATTTAAACGAAAGAAATAGCGCTAGCTAGTTTGGGAAAAAAGAATGGGAAATCGGTGCGTTAATGATGACCTTCATGGAGTAAAAAATGTCCCGATCTTTTATACCTTAGACAAAAGTCAGGAATGGATCGCATAAAGCGATATAGCGTCAAAATAGAAGAGGGTAGAGGTGTGACCTTTGCGAGACCGTTCAACCCTACTCGAGCTTTTGTTACGTAAAAATGACAACCCCCAAGAAGGAGTTGAAGAGGGGGAGACACTATTGAACTTGGATTAACAAAATCTATTGTCGATGAGTGACACTCCATAAACAAAAATCTCCTCTATAGGGTAAAACAACAAGACCCCGGGAGACCATTACCAATAAACACGAAAAAGAAATGCAAAAGATAGAAGTAGAAAGACAAAACAAAAACCAACAACAAGAAGCTACTTAACACTTGGCATGGCAAAGACAGGCTGTGACGGTGGAATGCAAGATGTCATGGGCGTGAAAGCATGTGGTTGAGCCATCCCAATTTGGAGAAAGAGGTGGTCGGACCACCCCTTGCGTTTATTTACTTATTTATGTTTAATATTTAGTATTTTTTTTTATTGTAAATGAAATGCACATATCACATTGATTGATGATGACATGAATAGATTTTGTCAACTTTTCTAACGATATAAACCTAATTAAGAGTGTATAATCACTTTATAAATTCGGTGAGCTATTTGTCCAATCGAAATGCTATTTTGCATTTTCTAAATCCACACCAACAATTGACCAAGCTTTGTGATAAAAGCCAGCTGAGAACCCATCTAGGTCTGGTGCCATAATTCATAAAAAATAAATAAATAAATAAATAAAAACATGGTTTTCTTTATCTCTTTCTCATAAACTTGAACCCCCATACCTGCATTAATGCATTGATCAGGGAATCTAGTACTCTTTATCAACTATGACACTGAAACAGCTTTTGCTTCATCAAAAGTACTTGTGATTTGTCTGACCAACCAATTTCTTATAATACTCTTCTGCCACGCACCCTTATAATCTGGCTCAGATCTTCCGGCCACCTTAACCCCATTCTCATCCCATATAGAAAATTAATAATAAGATTCTTGAAATTTCTAACCTTGACCATCCTTTGAAAGTCTCCAAGGTTCAACCATCTATATATTGCGGGTTTTTTGCTTCAAAAAAGTCTCATTTATTTGCCTAGCAGATTCATGCATATTCATGCATACAAGCCCTCATTGCCATGAGAAGAAATAAACTACTCACTTCGAGCTTTTTCCAGCCCTTCTCTTGCCTTCAATATTTTTTGAAGTGTCGTAATTCAAGTTGACTTATTAATCCCAAGTACATGGAGTGATGATAGAGTTTACGCCGGCGTGCATCAGCAGTGATGCACGCCAGGCGTAATTTTTTTTAAAAAAAAATTAAAATAAGAACAAAAAAAAAAATTTACGCCTGGCGTGCATCACTGTTGATGCACGCCGGGCGTAAACTATATCATTACCCCAAATACATGTAATTCCTTTTCCTTGAGATATTTGATAATACAAATTTACAACTTTATATTATCATTTATTTTAAAATTTTAAATTAATAAAAAGAGGTAAATTTATTTATTTAATAAATACTTTAAAGATAATTAATTTACTTTTATCTGAAAAAATTATAAGACATCCTACTTATTGTTGACTATTGACTAATGTGCAATTGGACCGGACTCGGGAGTAGGCGGTTTCAAGCCGTAAACAAATTTCACTGTGCACTTTCTCTCTCTCGAATTATTGGGGTGCAGTTGTGTCACAAGATCCTACAAGATGGGACTTAATTTTATTTTATTTTTTCCTTTTTTCATTTATCACCCATTTATTTTTAATTTTTTTAAAAATCAACAATTACATATGCAACATCTACTATACAGATTTAATAATTAATTTTTTTTTAAAAAAAAATAGAAAATAACATTTCTCCTCGTATTTGTTAAACAACACACCACTCTCACACACTATTCACTTTTTATATCATATTATTTATTTTTTATTACTATTTAAATTAAAAAATTAGTATAAAACAAATTTTTTTTATTTTTTTATATCAATCATTAGTTTATTTATTGTAATTGTAAACAGTGTCTTGGAAAATGCTTGTTGTTTAACAAACGCCAAAGAATTAGAAACCCCATTTGTGCAATTTGTGCAATTTCGGCACTTGTGTTCCCAAATCCCAAGGCATGCAACGTGACACATGGACAAGCGTCGGAGGGGTAATAGAGCCTCAATGATGACGAGGAATCTGGCACGGGGATAGGGTGGGCCATGGGTTGATTTCGTCCGTTAACGAGTGACGTGGCCGGTACACTAACGGACCTAACCGAAGGAATTTGAAAATCTGGTGCAAACACGTCAGTTGGTGCCAGCTATAAGCCACTCTCGCCAGTTCCAAAAAGAATCATACTATTGGGATCCGCGTCGCGCGTGGGTCCCATACCATGATTTTCCGCTTCATGTATCTGCCGTACGATGTGACCTTCTGACGTATGACACATATTAACTGTTATTGATTTTGGGAAGAGAGCCACATCGTATTTCCTACACCTATTCATTTGTTTCTTCCCGCTCTACCTTTTTCTGGCGGTGCGTCTAGACTCACTCTAGACACCCTTTTTTGTAACAAAAGTCAAACCAAAACCTCCCCCCACCTGTTCCATTTAAGCGATAAGCTCATCATTTTACAATTTTCCTTTATGAAGTTATTGCTAATGTTTTTTTTTTATTTTTTAATTTAATATTATTATTTTTTTAATAAAATATGTTTAAAATTGTATTAAGAAATAGAATTTTTTTAAAAAAAAAAAAACTTCAATTTTAAACTTTTATCAAAAATGTGTTTTTGTCTCTCTTTTTTTTTTTGGAATAAAAAAGTTAAAAAAATACTTTGAATGTTTTTTATCAAACACGTCAGCTTTTGACATTTTTTCTTATTTTTGATAGTTTGAGAAGACATTAACTATAGATAATAATTTGACTAAAACATGTGTATTTTTTCCTTAATTAACAAAATCCTCAAACTAACAACTAATTTACAATGTTATTACAAACTATCAATTGCATCAATGTCTATCTTTAACTATCAAAAATTTACAATTTAATCCTTTTGTCCTGCAAAAAAACAACAATGTTACTAAAAATTCTTAAAAAAAAAAAAACAAATACTCTAATAGATTCAAGAAAAAAATAAAAAAATTGTTTAAGAGAATTTTTTCATTTTTTATACAAAGAGAACATTACAATATTTTGGGAAGAACATTAATGCAATGTTTAGTTCAAAAACATTACAAATGGAATATTTGTTTTGAGGGGACTGACTTTCAAGTTCTATAGCACAAAGAGCTGCAACTGCCTCTGCAGTGGTTGGGTCATAAACCGTCGCTGTATTATTGATGTGATATAAAAGTCAAATGAGATTTAATTTTTTTTGTGAAAAGAAAAATAAAATAAAAAAATAAAATTGTTTGGTAATAGAAAATAAAGAATTTAGAAAAATAAAAAATAAAAAAAATAGAGTGAAGTGTGTTAGTGTGAAAGGGTATAAATTCGGCTCTCTTGTCATTTAAAAGTTTCTTTTATTACAATGTGAAAAGTATCTATAAAACTAAAAACTTGATAGACTCATGGACAGTTGAAAAGACCAATGGATACTTTTTTTTTGGTAACCGGAAATCTCTCATCAATCTAAACATCCTTCCCAACTTTAATCAATCCAACTGGCAAAGCAAGCTTGGAAAGGCTTGCAAGAAATGCCATTCAATTTGGTCTTTTTTTATTTATTTATTGTTATTATTATTATTATTATTATTATTTTATAGGAGATTCGAACTACTAACTTATATTTAATAAAACGTGGTCTACAATTGATTAAGTTATTCCTTGAAAACTGTTGTTGCAATTATTATTGTTATTGTTAATTATAAAATAAAAATTAAAAAAATAATCTCTTTCTGAATAGAGGAAAAACAAATGCTTCAAATATCTCTCGAATGCCGAGTTAATCTGCCACAATTGATTTGTTGCTTTGAAAATCACTTGGTTGGTATTTTTTATTCAATATTTTTAATATATATATATATACACACTAATGTTCATAAGTTACGAGAACTGTCAACTTTAAATTTCTTTAATGCAGGTGTGAATTAAGATCCCTCACTTTTAGTATTTTTTTTTTTTTTTTACACCACCCCCTCACTCTTAGTTGAATAAAAAATCAAAGTTGTATTCTTAGGCATCACATTGGTCCAATAATAGGAACTAGTGGTCGAGCAGGAAATACTCTTATTAAATTTACGAACAGTTTCCCCTCCTCACTAAAAGCTCTCATATAATTACCAGCATTTCATAATGCATTTATATATAAGATTGATCGTGTATATATATATATATATATATATTTGTATTATTGGTCTCTACATATAAAGTCAGGGGTGGAGGAAGGGGGATTCTATTGTCCTATATTGGTTATGGGTGTGTATTTGTATTATTGGTCTCTACATATAAAGCCAGGGGCGGAGGGAGGAGGGTTAGGGGGACATTTGCCTCCTCTCAACCCCAAAAATTATCCTTACGGGGGCAAGAGAAGAGGATGTTTTCTAGTTTCAGATTTTAGACTTCAATAGTTTTAGAGGTGAATTTTATAAAGTTAGGTTTGACACATAAACTTATGAAAAAAGTAGATTAAAACACGGCGTTTAAAATTGTAAGGTAAACGCAAAGTTTTATTAAAGCACTATTTATTACACGCACAGTTTCATTTAAACTTGAGAAATGGAAAATTCAAAACCTTTAAAACGCAACCTTTAGCCATTTAGAGTGAATAGTGATTATTCCTTTTTTTTTTTTTTTGGTGAGACGAGAGACTTGAGACTAGAGTGAGGTGATTTTGTCTTTTTCTGATTTTTATTTTTCTTTTCCTTTAATGCTTTACAGGAAATGGAAAGAGACAAATTTTTTAATGTTAAAAAGTAGAAAAATGTTAGGCTTGTAAACAAATTTTACAATATGATGAGGCACAATATAACATAATTAATTATGTTATGTCACATCATGTTGTAAAAGGGTTATTTAAAAAAATTTTAAAAAAAAAAATTGTTTGTAAGCTTAACATTCATGAGAAAAGTAATTTAGTAGCATTTAAAAAAAAAAAAAAAAAAAAAGTACCTTAGTCAAATTACACACACATATAAGGGTGATTTCAAAATTCACAAAATTTGAACAAGTTTAAGAAAATATAAGTGCCATAGTGATTTCAGTATTTATATTTGTAATTTGCAAATTTGAGTTAGTCAAATTTCTCTTTTATAAGCCGTTAAACAATTCAAATAATTTTTTTTTGGTGTAGTTTTTGTTACATATTTTAATTATATGAAATATATAATTGTAGTTGGTTAAGATGATGGAACACAACAATGATTCCATTGAGCTTCAATCAAATTCTAACTAAGCTTATGTTGAGTTGAGGTAAATTTAGTAAATTTGTCGGCAGATCATTGCTTAAAAACAAAAACTATGATTAACATCCTAATGATAAAGATCAAATTTGAAGAGTTGAAGTTTGGGTTAAAACTAAAATAAAAAATAAAAATTTCGAGGTAAAAATTTAATTTTTAAGGATTATATTTGCATTTAAAAAAATGGAGAAAACATGGTGGCTTGGTAGTTCTGCCATTGAACATATATTCAAAAAGGACATTGTCCACCAATTAACCATAATTTTTTAAAAACGCAATTTGAAAAAACAAGACGTCGTTTTAATCCAGCATGGTTTAAAAATATGCTGATTGGTTGCTTATTTATTTTGTTACTTATATTTTTTATATTTTTTTAATTAATTTGTATTTTTAATCTTGACCTCTTTGAACTAAAATTCAGGCTCCTCCACTGTATAAAGCCCCTTATATATAGTATTATGTGTGATTGAATATAGAGTCTAATTCTCAAAATGGCATTAGTGCTTAGGTTTTGATCACCTTCCCACCTTCTAACTCTTTTTTTTGGGCATCCTCTTTAGCGCCACCTGTCTTTTCGAAGAATCTAATAACTATACCTTTTTCAAATCTTCCTCTTTCACACATTGTTTCAAGCCTGTAATTCTATTAATCGAGACCTAGAATGACGTCCTATCCAAAGCCATCCCATCGGAATTGCCATGCGCCGCTTGAAGGATCTGCCTGTTTTGCCACATGCTGCCGCATTCGAACAATTGTTTGGTGGATGCACCATTCAACAAATCCACTTACGACCGTTCTAGCATTGCCTAGATCATTATCTGCTCCACACTCCACTCATTTTGTTGTTATACTTTGCATTCTTTGTTACCTAAATGGGACATTATTTCACAGTCTACACTTATCCTCACAGTCTACTCTTTAGCTGAATGTTTATATTAATGTTGTTTGGATTGATGACCCAACAAATTGTCCCTCTACTACTGGTTACTATTTTATACTTGACATATCTCTTATCTCTTTGTGAAGCAAGATATAGATTGTTGTTGCTCACTCTAGCACTGAGTTAGAATATTATGCTCTAGCTGACAACAACTTGGACTTGGAGCTTCTTCAGTTACGATGACTATTACAAGATATTGGTATCTCTCTTTCTTATGTTACTCATGTATATTGTGACACCAAGAATAGTTATTGTTCATGCACCATTTTTCAAAAAAAAAAAAAAATCAAAACATTCTAACTTTTTTTACTTTTTATATTACATCATTTACTTTTTATTACTATTAAAATAAAATAAAAAATACTATTAAACAATTTTTTTTTATATATAAAAAAATTTAAACTTTATATCACATCAATAATTTTCTACTACAATAATAATAATAAAAAAAAATTAGGAAAAAATTAAAAAAATTAAAAAAAAAAAAACACAAACCCACTTGCCTAAAAAGGCCAAAACAAGTGAGTAATTATTGACTTTGAGGATATAAAGGATACATTAGAGAAGAAGGTTGTGATGAGAGAGTAGCGTATATTCCATTTTATCGGAGAAGGATCCTCTCCATTTCAAAAGAAATGGAGAGGAGAAGGTCCTCCTTTCTACAAAGGTAGAATAATCCCAAAAAAAAAATGACCATTCTACCCTTGTAAAATAAAGAATCGACTTCTCTCCATTACAAAGGAATACAGAGGATCCGGATGCCATTCTTTCCTCTTTGATTTTGACTTAGGTCCTTTCGGAGTTCCTTTCATTCATGAGCAGGGACCAGTTTGCCACCAGCTCATACTTATCTTTTATTAACCTCTTCTACTCACAACATTACTTCTGACTTTCTCATTCAATGCTCACTCAAGCAAAAATAAATTTAAAAAAAAAAAAAAGTGGGGGCGGTGGGGTGGGGGTGGCCAACGGTTCGTAGTTATCAGTTTTGACGATTGAATCAGTCCTAAAGAAAGAAACAAAAGGCCAAAAAAAAAAAAATAATAAAAGAAGGAAGAATTATTAGAAGTATATCGTGATTCTCGTGCTACATTTTTCGTTCGCAAACAAAAACATCACAGGGCCCACCGAGTAATTTACTACTCAGTAACTCAGAATTGGCATTTTGGAAAATATGGTTGATAAGTTTTAACAAGATTTATATATTTAATGTCAAATTATGAAGTTATGATTAAATGATTTAACACGTTTAATTAAATGAATCGGATTAAAATATATCCATGTCTCGACATAATTTAACTTTGACACGAGACATAAAGACAAACAATATTTGACACGACTTTTAACTCGACACGCAAATACAAATTGCCAGACTGTTGAGATCCAAGTTGTTGCTTATAATAGCACTTCTCTCTACTAGACTTGTATTAAAAATGTAAGTGGTTTAAAAGAAAGTATTGATGGCAGATTTTCTTGATAATGTTGAAAAGGATTGGGAAAGGAAATGGTCCGGGGAAACGACAAAAGTCTAACACGTCGTCAACATCTTCAATCAATTTTGCAACCAAAAACTTCTAGAATCTGTGTTACGTCCTAAATTGTGGGTCATTTAAAAAATTTGCTGGAATCACCGAATCACTTTGGTCCCCCCAATTGGCTAAGACAGTGGTCAATTGGTTGGCACCAAAAGGATAGGTTGACCCACTCATATAAAACACAATACAATCAATTAACCTCATCGGAGATGGCGGTTTGCGTGGAAGAATTAGTCAAAATTCGCTTATCAGGCGGCTACATCAGATGGGCATGTGGCTGAGCTTCATCGAATTAATTGTAGAATTCTGTCCAACCACGGACTCTTGACATTACTGATTTTATTAAAAATTTATGTGCATCTAATATGAGTTTTTAATAAAATTTATTCTAATTTTGTTCTTACTATTTAAAAAAACATGTGCATATCACATGTTTAAGGAGCACATATTATTTTTATAAATTAAGTTGAAGGAAATTTATCCAGTTTGGAAGAAAACTTTGTCCTTAAAAAAAAGGGTTTAATGCCTTTTCAGTACTTAAGTCTTAACGAATTTATTTTTTTCAACCTAAATTTCATTTTATATCATAAATAATACATCGGTTTTAGTTAAATACGGTAATAGTACCTCCATCCACCTTCTGCTAATAAAACTAATGGATTTCAAAGTCAAACCAATTACAACGTGTCACGTGTTATATGACCCAACAAAAAATTTAAAAACTTTTAAAATGAAAATAAAATAGAAAAATAAAAAGGTGTTTTAAAAAAATTGAGGACCGACTCGAGCCACTTGGAGGTGGTTTGACCACTTCCATATCGGCTATGGGGGTGGCTGGTTGTGGGAATGGTTCGGCCAACCCCTAATAGCACTCATTTCGGACAAAAATAGGGATAGCCAGCCACCCCAGTGGTTTTGGCTACCCCAAACCGGTTAGTTTGGGAGTCATCAAACCAATTTCATAACCTTTTAAGAGTGGCCGAACCACCCCTTTTTACTTGCATGACCTTCTCTTTCAGTGCAGACTCTGTCGGTATGAGTGAAGTGATATATTTGGAAGCAGTAGACATATATCACTTGATATATTGAAGAATAATTTGGAACGCAGACATATTTGAGTTGATAGCCAGCATGGATGGCCCTCGATCGGAGCTTATAAACGAAATAAGCAGTCCCCATGTCTTCCATTTGAGACCCAATCTCACGTTTCCTCGCCTTCTTTTCTTGTTTGTTTCTATCTTGTGGTCCTTTGCTCTTGGATTACGCATGTGACCTTATTATAAAACAATTGGATTTGGAGGCATGCATGCAGCAGACTTAATTAGTCCTCCTCTAATACATTATACTAATTTCGTTAGATCAATACAAAGCATAATCCCAATTTTGTGGTACGTAAAGAGAAATTCTATATAAAATAAAAAAATAAATTGGATCACGTTTGGTATATAGGAATAGACTAAAAAATGAATAACTATTTCTCTAAAAATAATAATAATAATAATAAAAGGTAAGCTATTTCACGACCAAATCTACACGTATTAGTATATTACAAAGATACTCTTTCACAAATATTGTACAACATCGCAGCTAAGAGTTACAAATATACTCTTTCACAAGTTCTAGGACACACTTAAGCCAAAATCCAAGCTTTCTAATTAACCTAAAGTCAACTCTAACTTCTAACAACACATGCGAACAGCACCTAATAAACAACCTAATCATGAAACAAAACGAAAATAGTACGAGGAAAGAGCAAAGAGACTATTACTTCCTAGAAGTTGTTGGAAGCCTAGAAACCTTAAAAGATCCTTAATTTCTTCTCTCTCTCTGTGAAGGGTTTTGGAGTGGTTGTTGGAAGACTTTAAGGCGTCTAGGGTTCATTCTAGGCCAATAAATACTAATTAGGGTTTCCTTAATTTTATTTAATGTGGGGTATTACACATTGCATTCACGAGTCTTCGACAAGTGGTTCCAGCATTTTTTAACCCAAAGGGCATTACTATGTAACAATGAAGTCCTTGATTAATAATGAACGGGGTCTTCTCCATATTCGAATCATACATCTGTATTAGGTTATACCCTAGGAATGCATCCATAAAGTTAAGTAACTCATGCTCAGTAGTGGAGTCCACAAGTAGGTCTATTTTGAGAAAGGGAAACTATTCTTTAGGCACAGAGTGTTAGAAGATCAAGCAACAACTTGAGGAAGGGAAAGGCTCATACTTTCATCTTGCAATTGATGGGGTGTTCACCCATTTTGAGCAAGTGTGTGTGCCAACAAGCAGAAAACTGAGGAAGGAAATTATGGATGAAGCTCGCCGATCTCTATATACGATATTATATCTAGAGAGTACCAAAATGTATAAAGATCTGAAAGGATCATATTGATGGAACAATATAAAAAGAGAAGTATGTGGAGTAATGCCTAAATTGTCAGCAAGTTAAGCCACAACATCAGAGGTGGGCAAAAACGCTTAGGCCACTACTTGGGCCCAAGTGAAAATGGGATGAAATCTCGAAGGCCCACATGCAGTCTTCACTTCTGGATTCTATATTGATGCATTTTAATCAACGTCATGGCTGAGCAGATTTGTAGTGAATCTGTTTTTTGTAATGAATGAATAAATTTGCTAAAAAAGTCTCTAAACTTTCACAACTCTCAATTAATAACCTAATAATGGAAAATGGACTACAACGGTTGAGCCCAACTACCATATCAGATTTTTTACGTTATCCATTCCTTCAAAACATCTTGCCCACAAGGCATAGTGTCCAAACAAAAAGCCCATTGTTTTTTGTTAGAATTAAACAATAGTTGTCACGTGACGTCTTTTCAGTCCAATTTTTCTTTTGAGAAAATAATCTAGTATCATTCATTGATAATAACAGAGCCAAAGGCCCAACAAAACAAGAGCTAAACGCTCTAAATTGACCAAATCGGAAATACATTGAGGTGTTTCTTCAATCCAAATTCTGTCCAAACAGTTTCTTGCCTCCTCCTTAGCAAGTGTATGTGCCGCCATATTAGCTTCTTATTTGACATGACACACGTCCCAATTAGGAAAAAATTTTAAAACACTCTTCGCATCATCTATATCTGCCCGTAACCAAGTCTTTTCAGTCCAATTAAGTTAACATAAAATGCTAATAAATGGGGCAAACTAAATTGCGTGGTCGATTGTCATTTTTATTTTATTTTTTAATTATAAGTAAGAAGGCCAACCTCCATACCTGAAGGCTGAAAGGGTGGGGGCATGTGTTTTCAAACTTTTTCTATACGAAGGCATGAGAAGTTTCATAAAAAGTGTTTTGTTTTTTATAAGAGTTAAATACTTAATACCCCTAAGGTTTAGGAACTTTATTTTTACTCCCTTAGGGTTTTATTTTTATTACAGACCCCCTGGGGTTTTGATAAAGGACCAACTTAGTACATCCGTTAGTTGATCGTTAAGACTGACACGTGGACCAATCAGATGTTGACACGTGACACCTATTTAAAAAAAAATTTTAATTAAAAAAAAAAGTATTAAAAAAAAAAAAAAAGGAAAAAGGAAAAAAATTGGAGCCACCCCCAAATGGCCAAGAGCCACCCCCAATTTTTTTCCTTTTCTTTTTTCTTTTTTTTGTTTAATTTAAAAAATAAATAAATAGGTGTCACGTGTCAACATCTGATTGGTCCACGTGTCAGTCTTAACGGTCAACTAACGGATGGACTAAGTTGGTCTTTTATCAAAATCACATGGAGGGTCCTGTGATAAAAATAAAACCCCAAAAGTATTAGGTATTTAACCATTTTTATAAAGTAATTTTGAATTTATTTTGAACGGTGGCTATCACCGATCACCTATGACAACCTGTTTGATAACTATTATCTTAATAGTATTTTTCAATGTTTAAAAAATTGGCCAAAGGGGCACACAAATTTTCCAATTTCAAAATTAAAACATATGGATATAAATATCTCTTCAGTCCTCACTCAACTCTCCCCGTCAACAATCCCCCTCCCCATACTCTTCTCCGGTTCTCTTTATTATTATTATTATTATTATTTTCCAAATTATTCAGGCTCTAGAAACGATAATAGGGATCCTACATCTAAAATCTCACTTTCTTATTTCCTAAACAAAAGTAATGATATAAATATGACACGGATTTAAATGAATTATCTAGCCTTTTATGTTTACAAAAGCCTCGACGCAATTCTAGACAAATACTTTTATTAAAAAAATGGTAGTGTTAAGGTATTTGATTAAATGATTAAAATTATTCATTGTGTTACTTTAATATAGCAAAAACATAAATTTAGTACCTCTCATACCAAAACAGGATTTGATTTACGCACATGCCTTAGCTTTTGAGTCTGGCATATTCTTCTTTCGGTGGTTGAATACGCTTTATTTTTTTAATTAAATTGGGAAAGGAGAATAAGTGATCAAAAAACTAAAAAGGGGTGGACTCAGCTACAACAAACCCCAAAACGAAATATAACAATGTAAGTAAACGAACCAAAGAAAGAAATGGGCCAAATAAATAGTTCAGTCCTCTCAAAGGGACCGCATAAAACGGTTTTAAAGGCAAAAATAGCACAAGAATAATCATAAACCTTAAGAGGTTCATAAATCCTAATTATATGTGTAAGAACTTCAAAATGTCCAAACCTATATGTACCCTCAACAGAGAACACTATCAACAACTCGAAGGAAGTCGATACAGAAAAAGCACAGGTAAGATCCGGATATAGAATACTCTATTAGAGCGATTCCTCCGATATTTACAATCTAAGGGTTGTTTGGTGAAGGAGTTGGGGTCTCCTTTATTATTGTTCATCACAATTTCTCAAAAAAATCAACATCAAAATATTCTAACTTTTCACTTTTTATATCATATCATTTACTTTTTATTATTATTTAAATCAAAAAAATCACTACAAAATAAAACTTTTTCACTTTTTCATACTACTTTTTTTACTTTTTTTATATCAAATATATATATATTTTTTTTGTCACATCAATCTACATCGACGACTACTGTGTCTAAGCCAAAGCCTTTACCAAACACACCCTAAGTGCCTCACACACTAAAAAAAAAAAACCAAAGATACTAAAAGAGAGAGCTATTTGGTTTACACACACTTGCTGCAAGTAGATCCACATACAATCTTTGAATCTACTTCACTAAAAAATCAATGACATCCTCACCAAGATCAACATTGGGTTGTAATAGAGCTTGTTATAACCCAACGAAGCATTAGCCATATTTACATTTTGCCCAAAAAAAGATTAGTCAAATCCCCAATAATCATTTATAAAACTTGATTTCTTGACAATTCACCCACACAATTTGAAACAGAAACAGATATATAATAGAAAATAAACTAGTTTTTCTTACACTAAAAGACTATTTTATGTCAAAACATGTGTTTTGGTGTTCCTATAAGCACTTGCAGTGCAATTTTTTTATTCTGTTCTGTGCACTTCTAAAAAATAAATAAATATAAAAATAACTAAAAGTGGGCAACGATGGGGTGGCAGCATTTAATTGGTTAGAAATGCACAGACACCAGTAGCGGAGACACTGTAACACTGTGGAGTTATCACAGAGTCAACCAATTTCCAATTCTAAATCCCGACACTTTCCACCCAGAAACACAGGAACAGAGACAGAGCAATTCAAATGGCGGCTACAACCTCATCGAACCTCATGTTTACAAAACCTCTAAACAAAAGCAGACCACTTTCAACTTGCTCTCTCTCATGGAGGCTCACGCTTTCCTCCCCATTCGCCGTTTTCCCTCTTTGCAGCCGCCCCAGAAATGCAAAGTCCTTCCTAGTAGTGGCCATGATGGACGCCAAGCCCACAGTCCTCGTTGCCGAAAAGCTCGGCGACGCGGGTATCCAACTCTTGAAGAAATTCGCCAACGTGGACTGCTCCTACAACCTGAGCCCCGAGGAGCTCTGCACCAAGATCTCTCTCTGCGACGCCTTGATTGTCCGGAGTGGCACCAAGGTCACACGCGAGGTGTTCGAGTCGTCGGGTGGCCGACTCAAGGTGGTGGGTCGTGCCGGTGTTGGAATCGATAATGTTGATTTGTCGGCAGCCACGGAACACGGGTGCCTCGTGGTTAATGCGCCCACCGCCAATACAATTGCGGCCGCGGAGCATGGGATTGCTTTGCTTACTGCTATGGCACGTAATATCGCTCAAGCTGATGCCTCCATAAAAGCTGGTTTGTGTTGATTCTTCTTGAATTTCTTGGTTTCTAGAGGTTCAGTTTTCCTATGTTAAATGGAATATTTAATTGAAATTGAGAGAATTCGACGGATTCAAGGTTAAATCTTATTACCTTTAGTTCTAATACCATATTAAATTATTAGTTATCCTAAAACTTTAAGCCGATAGAAAAAAGTAAATTTAATCACTTAATCATTATTTTAACATCCTCATTTAGGCATTCACTCGAGCGGTTCGTGTGCTTTACGAATTCTAACTTGTCTTTTTCATTGAACTATTGAATTTTATGTAATGGTTTTTGTTGCTTAGTTGAACCTGGTATTAGTATGACTGTTAAAATGCGGAGTCAGTTAACGGCTTATTCCCGGACGACATGTTCTATTTTTGAGTTAATTTTACTTGCATTCTTCTAGCAATAAATTTCGAATGCTTGTACATGGATAGAATGAATAGTGGTTAGATTAAAGAGAAGTGTGATAAGCACATGATAGTCTCTTTGCTTCCTAATTTACTGAAAAAGCTTGTGGGAAATCTGTTGTTATGACCATCTTTGTGACCATTGTTAAATATCTCAACTAATTACTTGAAGTGATTCCAATTTCAATTTATGTATGTTAATCTGGGGTATGAATCTTATTAACACATGTTCTTAACTCAACTAAGTCTCATCCATGGCTTTGTGTTGCTTAAAAAATGCCGGAACTCTTATTTTGTAGTGAAATTTGGTGTCTAGGGAAACAAAGGAATGATTTAAAGCATGGAAATGTGATGATTTCAGAAGAGCAGATTTTAAAAAGAATTGATTGGGAGATTCAAACTCGAGTGGTGGGAGCTGGGAAGATTAAGAATTCGACTGTTAATAAAGCTATATGTTGCAGATGGGGATTTCAAGATCGTATACTCTGTAAATAAATTTTGGTTTTGTGTTTATAAATTTGTTGTGGAGTTGCTTCTGATGTAGAAGGTGTTTAAAGTGTGGGTCTATAAGGGTTAGTAGAATTTGATTGTAATTGGTAGTTGGTAGTTGGCTGAGTTGATTGATTGAATCAATAGTTGGTTTTGTATGTAATCTGGCTGGTAGACGTTGAGTTGAGCTGATGATTTTGCAGCAGAGTTTCCAGTTAAATCTAGAGTGTGTTTGTAGACTGTTTTGCTGTTGTCAGTAAAATGATGCTTATTCGTCCAAAAAACAAATTTGATGTCTAGGGAAGTGGCTGAGAAATAAATATGTTGGGGTGTCGCTGGTGGGAAAAATCCTTGCCATTATGGGGTTCGGAAAGGTTGGATCAGAAGTTGCTCGGCGTGCCAAGGGACTTGGCATGCAAGTGATTGCTCATGATCCATATGCCCCTGCGGACCGTGCCAGTGCAATTGGCGTAGAGTTGGTGACCTTTGATGAAGCCTTATCAATTGCAGATTTTATCTCCATGCACATGCCTCTTACTCCTGCTACCTCAAAAATGTTCAATGATGATTCTTTCTCTAAGATGAAAAAGGGAGTTCGAATTGTCAATGTTGCTCGTGGCGGTGTGATTGATGAGGAGGCTCTAATTAGGGCCCTGGATTCTGGTATTGTTGCTCAGGTACTTATCCCTTGTTAAATACCTTTGTCTCAGTTTATATGACCACACAGCGAAGAGTTGGCAAATTATATCTTCTTGCAGGCAGCACTTGATGTGTTTATAGAAGAGCCTCCACCGAGTGAGAGTAAGTTGGTCCAGCATGAAAATGTTACTGTAACTCCTCATCTTGGTGCTAGCACTATGGAAGCTCAGGTGTGTTTGATTTTCTACTCTGGTTGTTGCTCATATTATTCATTTTGTTCATAATTATCTAGTTCTACATTGCTGGTTATTGGAATCAGGAAGGTGTGGCTGTTGAAGTAGCTGAAGCTGTTGTTGGGGCATTGAAAGGGGAGCTTGCTGCTACTGCTGTGAATGCGCCCATGGTTCCTGCTGAGGTATTAAGCCCAAATATCTGCCTATTGTCTTAAAACCGTGGTGGATGATTGACTGCTAATCTGTCTATTGGTGGACCTAAATCTGCTGTTAATCCTGTCACAAAAGGCTGCTTCCGGGCAGAGCAATGTTTTGAATTTATCATGTACATGTCAATCTGAGCTGAAATTTCAGGCATTACTGCATATAATAGGCAAGAACATGATTTATCACATGTTTATGTACATTTGTTGACAAACACATACTTTTCTTCTTTGATGACAGGTTTTATCAGCACTTGCACCATTTGTTGCATTGGCAGAAAAGCTTGGCAGGCTAGCTGTGCAACTGGTTGCAGGTGGTGGTGGTGTGAAGGCAGTGAAGGTTACATATGCTTCTGCTAGAGGTCCAGATGATCTTGATACCCGGCTGCTCCGTGCTATGGTTACCAAGGGTCTGATTGAGCCCATCTCCAGTGTTTTTGTGAACTTGGTGAATGCTGACTTCACTGCAAAACAGAGGGGACTAAGAATAACAGAAGAGCGAATTGTGTTGGACGGCTCACCGGAGAATCCACTTGAGTTCATCCAGGTTCATATTGCCAATGTAGAATCAAAATTTGCCAGTGCAATTGCGGAGTCCGGTGAGATTACAGTTGAGGGAAGGGTGAAGGACGGGAAACCTCATTTGACAAAGGTGGGATCATTCAGAGTTGATGTGAGCCTGGAAGGCAGCCTTATTCTGTGCAGGCAGGTTGATCAACCTGGTATAATTGGAAAGGTAGGGAGCATCTTGGCTGGGGATAATGTAAATGTGAGCTTCATGAGTGTTGGAAGGACTGCCCCTAAAAAGCAAGCAGTCATGACCATTGGCGTGGATGAAGAACCAAGCCTGGAAGCTCTGAAGAAAATTGGGGCTATTCCTGCCATTGAAGAGTTTGTTCTCCTCAAGTTGTAGCTTTTAGCCAATATCATAGTTTTCTTGTAATTGTGTCTGCTGAAGACAGTTGGGATAGATTCTCTTTCAATCAAATTGGCTTTTTTTATATCTGTAGATGCATGCCTCTGGTTATTATCTTAGAGCTCATTGAATTTATAGAATGCTTGGATGATAAGTAAACCCTTTAGTTTTTGTTAGGTTGCGTTTGGTTTAACAGTTAGAAAAAAATAGAGAAAATAGAAAAATAGTAATTTTAAAATCAAAACAGACAAAAAAAAAATGTAAAGAAATAATATTTTAATAATATAAAATAATGTTAAAAAAATTATTGTGAAATATATTTTTATAAAAAATTAAAAAGTAATTTTATTTTTTATACTTAATTACAAAAAATCAAAGCGATCAGCTGCTAGTGCTCATCTGCCGTCTTAAAGACCCAACTGGATAAGCCCCAACTCGATACAGCTGTAAAACACTACACCCTGAACATTCTCTACGGCTGCCAAGTGTCCTTTTACTTTAGCTGAGTGGTCAGCTGCATCTCCACGTAGCCCTGTCTCTTCCTCTTTAATTACTCTACCTTCCTGAAGCTTCATCTCCTTTACAAGTCTAGAAGAAACCTGCTCTTTACCATCTACAAGCTTCCTTCAATCCAGCCGTGACAACAGGGTTGCAGTTGCATATCCATTGGGAACTCCTGCAAGATGAACAGATCAAAGGTATTGAATTCAACCTATTTCTCCATAACCTTAATTTTGGTAAATTTGGATCATTTTTCAGTCTCCATTTTGTGTTCTATTGTGTTGGCGTAGGGAAGTGAAGAATCCAACGAACAAGGCGCAGTAGAAACGAAGGTGGTGGAGACAGTAGATTATCGGTCATCGGCCGGGCATGACGAAGAAGAACCCACCAAAGAGAAAGTCCAGGTGGTTCATCTTACTCGTGACAAGGATCGTTCCAGCGTCGGAAGTGAAGAATCCAACGAACAAGGCGCAGTAGAAACGAAGGTGGTGGAGACAGTAGATTATCGGTCATCGGCCGGGCATGACGAAGAAGAACCCACCAAAGAGAAAGTCCAGGTGGTTCATCTTACTCGTGACAAGGATCATTCCAGCGTCGGAGGTGGCGCGTTAGCTGGTTCAGCTGCTGCGGTGGCGAATACCGTTCGATCTGCCAAGGATGCCGTTTTGGGCGGTGGAAAAGACGACACCAAAAAATGAGACTAGCAACAGGAAATATAAATAAAGCAAATTTTCAATTATGTAATGTTCTAGCTAGACTTCGCAGGTTATTCCTTGGACTGCTACGTAATGTTCTTAGCAACAATACACTAGACCAGCGGTCTGTGTCTTGTCTGACTAGTGATTTTGTGAACAATCTTCAGTTAAGTTTTATGGGAAAGTTTGTAATAAATCCAGGCAACATGTGAAAACTGATAATATCTCAAAATGTTATTTTTTTATTTTATTTATTTATTTTTTTGCATTTTTAACTCTTTATGTTATAAATCCTCAATTTCTCCCAATTTTAAGGAAGTATTTTTCTACACTTCGTTGGAAGAAGTTTTTTTAATTCGATATGTGTCATTTTTTTTTAATAATATGTGAGATGAACATGAATTTTTAATATTATTTATTTTAATTTTGTCTATGTTATATATATATATATATATATATGCATTTTACATATTTAAATGACATATAGAGGTGTTAGACAAGCAAGTCGTGTTCGACTCGATTATTAAATGAGATATTTCATAAACAAAAATACTGCCTCGAATATTAAACGAGGTAAGTTCAACTCGGTTAAGTTCGTGAACAGTTCGTATAAAGTTTGTATTGGTAATTGTTCATCTTAATTGATGATTTTTTTTTTCTTAGTAGCATCATTTTATTATAAAATGATGCATATTCTCTCTTTAAAACCAAGTGTTTTGTTGTCTTGACTCATGTTCCATACTCGACTAATCAGGCTAAGTAAATACTCATATGCAAGCTGGTTTCTTGAACCGTTTCAGACTACTTGAAGTTTAAATTTATAATAAAAAAATAAATTAAATATAAGAGCGCAGCTTGCAAGTTGATTCGGTTCGACTTATTATGAACTCGAGTTCAGATTCGGTTTTTTAGCTTGTCTTTAAGCTCGGATTGAGTTCAAGTAAAATTTAAACGAATCAAACATAAATAAGGGAAGTTCGCTCAAACTCGGCTCGTTTACAGACCTACACATGTCAATTTTTATAGACTGAATTGAAAGAACATCCTCCATCCTATTTTAGAAGAATACTGTCTGTTTTTTTAACATCTGCCAATCGCACCGTTTTGCCCAATCTTATGCTCTGTTCACCATGTTTTAAGGTCCAAGAGCCAATATCGTCCAGTTTATTGATTCCCTCATCTACTGATTCTTCTCTTGTTCTGCGGACGGACCATACAGCTCCTTTTGTGAGATCATTATTCATTGGTGTTTGAAACTCCTACAAGACTACATGGATCTGTCAACAATCATCGCTGTGAACATGTTAAATCCTATAGGTAGCATCAGCAAAGATTTCAAATTGGATGACACCTTAACTACTGGTACTCCTCTGGTTAGTCCCTATAATGCCTCACCATTGAGAGAAATTTCAAATTAGTAAGGCTAACTATAGCAATCTCCAAGACGGATCACCAGAAACAGGACAAAATGACTTTATCAACCAATTCCTAAACGCTAGTCCTCCATATTTCCACAGGGTTACCACTAATCGAGTAAGTACATCCTTTTGGGCCTAGTTTTTTGTCCACACTTCACCTTCTAGTGAACAACGCACCTCACTTCCTAGTGGGTGATGTGCACACTATTCACATGGCACCGTGCACACTATTCACAAGTCACCACTATTCACAAGTCACCGTACCAACAATGAAGACGACACCTTTTAAAAGGTGACGTTCACTCTTTATAAGTCACCTTTTAAATGTCACATTTTAGTGACATTTTTACTATTCAAATGTCATCAACTCGGATTTCAATCTTTATAATTAAAATCTTTTTTAAAAAGTCACTATTTGAACATCACTAGTTGAATAATGATGTTTTTTGGGCCAATTATGTCATTATTCAAATTTCATTAATCCTGGTTTTTTTTTAGTGCCATCTAGCGGTAACTATGGCTTGTTCTAGGAGTGTCAACCCAGTTCGGTTTTCTGGTTTTTGGCCAAAACTGGAACCGGAACCAGGGTACCCCGGTTCTCGGTTTTGGGAAACCGGAACCGGGACCCCCGGGGTCCCGGTTCCCGGCCGGTTCCGGTTTTATCCGGTTCGGTAACCAGTTTTTTTAAAAAATTAGTGTTTGGGGCTTATTTTAGGTATTGGGCCTAAAATAAGCCCATTATTTTTTTCATAAGTTAACTCATTTAAAAAAAAAAGCTATTAATCTTTTTGTCTAAATTAAATAGGCTTTATTGTAATTGTTCCAAATAATTAAAAAATAAACCTAAAAAAGCATAAAATCCTAAAAAAATCAATGTTTTTGCCTATATGAGCCTTAGAAATAAAAATTCAAATTTTTTAAAATACCCTAAAAATCATTTTAAAACCTTCAAAACCAGAAAAGTGAGAAACCTAATTGCCCAAGGTCCTAAACGCTGCGTAAAAGACTAAAAGAATTTATATATATAATAAAATAAGACCTGGTTCCGGTTTTCCCGGTTTTTACCGAGTGCCAAAAACCGGGACCGGAACCGGGGTCCCGGTTTTTTTTTTTTTTTGGCAACCAGAACCGGAACCGGTCCCCGGTTTCCTGGTTTCCAGTTTTCCGGTTTCCCGGTTTTCCGGTCCCGGTTATTTTTGACACCCCTAGCTTGTTCAATTCTGTGAAGGGCCTGGACACTCTTATGAAGACCTGAGCAAGAGAGAGAGAGAGAGAGAGAGAGAGAGGGAGAGTGAGACTCACTGCAAATGGGAAGCATTCTAGGCTGTTCATTCTCTACAGTCTCAAATGCAGCAAACTTGTTGCATTTGGAAGATGACCCACAGTCTTCAAGACTTTGGTGCTGCTTCTACTCAAACGAGAGAAAGAATTAGACCATATTTACCAAACAAGGAAAAAAAAAATTATAACATCACAGAATACTTCAATTTTTTTTTTTTTTTTCTTGACTAGGAGAATTCTAAAAGGTTAAACTGTATACCAAAATAAATTGAGATGAAAAAGATTCATGGAAAGACAATTAGAAACGAGATCAAATCATAATGAAAGAACAATGTTCCTTGATCTCTTAAGAAACAAGGAAATGCTGCTATGTTTAAAAGAACTATTATTTTGCTAACACAAGTTATTATTCTCTGTAGGTGCTTTTATGCTATGGGACATACACAAATTTGGAGCTTCTTGAACACTATGACTTTCTAGTAAACGATAATTCTAACCATAAAGTTTTTATTCCCTTGTAACCAAAAATTTATTCATCTAGTTCATAGCCAAATGAGTCGTTGTATATTCATCAAAACAAAAGACTATTAGGCTTTGCGATTATGGACAACATTTCCTATGTTTTAAAACATGAAAAAAGAGGTGAACAGAGCATAAGATTCAATTTTTTACTTCTTGAGACAAAACGGTGCGTATTGGATTGGATTGACAGAGTTAAAAAATTGAGAGAAAATATAAAAGAAGGATTTATAACACCTTTTCAATGAACCTAATGAGTTAAAAGTAATAAAAGTAAATAAAAATAAAAATTAAGGATGTTAATAATTTTCACGTATTGACTAAGGAATTTATTTGAAACTTTCCTCAATTAAGTTTATTCATGAAAAGTTGGAAATAAATAAATAAAGTACTTCTCTTTTTCTCTGTGCTACCTTGTGTTGTACGTCTGGAAAGGTTTGTTCTTATTATAATTACCATAAGTACTTTTAATTATTATTATTATTATTATTTTTGAGAAAATAAGTACTTTTAATTGGGATTATTATAATGGACAATGCGTATGTTATTGGGTCGTGCGTTGGAATTGCAGGCCTGTAATTGCTTGGATCATACCTCTCATTCAAAGAAAACCTTTAAGGCATGCATGGCCACGAGACAATCTCAAGAAAAGTTTAGATTTGACTTTGAAATGATCAGAATCATGACGATTAAGAGTAGGAAGATGGCTACATATAGTAGGAAATTACAGATTTTTTGCCATTTCTACGATCACAGATCAAACTTGGTACTCATAAAATTAAGATGATTCTGATCTGTGCGTGTGATTAAGCCAAGTGAAAAAAGAAGATTTGCAACGAAATAATGACTTTCAAAATAAAAGTATATACCAAAAGTCCATTTGAAGTTGATTAACGTTAAGATTGATCAAGGTTAATACATTATTAGTTTTACATTATTGATCTTAGGATCCTCTAGAATTCCTGTATTAAAATAAAAAGATTCGGATTTTTGTCATATCAGCATTTACTATCATATTTACTTTTAAAAATTCAATTAATAAAATATAGAAAATATGGTAAATACCAAGTTGGTAAAAATAAATACCTTAACGTCCTTAAGGCGTAGCTCAATTAGTTAGAGATCATATTTTATGAAGTGAAAGTCATTAGTTCGAATCTCTCTTAATTTTCCCTTCCCTTGTGCCGACATATAAGAATTTTAAGATTTTTTTTTTTTTTTAATTGTCTTGCCACTTACTAAGAGCCTGTTTGTGATTGCGTTTGAGGATCTTAAAAGTTCTCTTAACATTCAAAAAGCCTGTTTGAAGAAAAAGTTACTCGTTTGGTAAAAAAATAAAAAACGCTTTTAAGAGTCCAAAAAGCCTAAAAATAGCCAAAACGCACTTTTGGCAAAAGCTTAAAAATAAAACTTTTGCCCAAAAGCTCTTTTTGACTTAAAAACTCTATTTCTCAAACACAATCTCAAACATGCTCTAAGCAAATAAGTTTTATATGGGCTTTGTCACAATATTATAGATCTTAGTCTACTTATTGGCTAATCATGAAAATAAGAGCCTGTTTAGGATTGCGTTTGAGAAATAGAGCTTTTAAGTCAAAAAGCATTTTTTGGCAAAAACTTCATTTACCAAAAGTGCGTTTTGACCATTTTTAGACTTTTTGGACCCTTAAAAACACTTTCAGTATTTTTTTACCAAAATTATACTTTTTTCTTCAACAGACTTTTTCAGTGTTAAACGCACTTTTAGGCCCCTCAAATGCACACTCAAACAAGCCCTAAGTAATAGTAAAAGTCTTTCTTATATTCTTCTTATGTTCCTTCAAAATTGATATGGCTTTAAAATCACGGTTGTATTTGTGATAAATCACTATTGAATTTTGTTCTAATAATAAATTTAAAAACCAAGTGCATAAATTTCTGAAGAATATCAAAAATAAAAAATAAAAATTGAGAATGACTTCTAACGTTACTCCATTACTAATAGAAAGGCAAATGCTTAACGTAACATGCAGCACCAAAAGTTGTAACAGGCAAATTATATTCCATAAAATTCCTATTTGCTATGTCAGGTAATGGCGGTGACAACTCCTAAGAAAAACGAATAGGTTTTATAGAATTTGATTCCCAGAAAGATTCAGATTTTTGTCATGTCTACTAAAATTCTAAAATTGTTGTGTTCCTAGGAAAACGATTTCGTACTGTGTCTTTTCCACCAGCATTAGAACATGGAATAATAATAACTTTGTCGAAAATAGGTTTTATATGCATTATTGATCATCAAAATAAATGAAATAACTCTGAAAAAAGTTAATGACTTACGCTTTATGAGGCGTGGTTCATAGTCGATTAAACTACCCTTAAAAACTTTTAAGAGTAACATTATCTCTATTGTATAACTACTTTTGTCACTGATATTATTATTATATGAGAATATTATAGCTCATTAAATTAATTTAAATTTACGTTTTTATTTTATATCAATTAATTAATTAATTAATTAATATTATATCTAAAAATTTATGAATTAATTTTTTGTGTTAATATTCTGGTACAGCAAAAAACAAATACAAGAATAAACAAATTAACTTCGGTTAATCTGGAATCCAAGAAAAATAAAACTTTTCTAGACTAATTTCCTCCAAAATATCATAATAAGAACAAAAAATTGATGTTCAAAACATGCTCATGTATAGGATAGCTAGCTCTTAAAAATACTCTTTAAGAATAAGGAAACTAATAAAGAAAGAAAATGTTACAAATACTAACTAACCCCTATTTCTTCCCATATATATATATATATATATATATATATATATATATATATATATATATATATTTTCTTCTTATTTTGAGTGATATTAATTAAATATTTTTTTTTCTTCTTTTGAGTAATGTTAAGGGTGCATTTGAGATTGCGATTTCGCAAGAATCATTTGTGTTTTTAAAAGAAATCGCAAAATGCAAAGCGTTTGGCATGCAATTTAAAAAACGCATATTCTAAAAATGGAAAAGCAATTCGCAATTTTTATAAGCAGGCTAAGAGTACTTATTTGAAAATGCACGAATTTAAAGCAAAATCATGATTTCGCATAACAAATATTTGGCGCAATAAAAAAATTCCAAAAAAAGCTCACCTAATATATATATATATATATATATATATATATATATATATATATATATATATTACATGTCCACACAAGGAAAGGGGCAGAGGGATTCAAATTAGTGACATTCGTTTCATTAGGCGTGGTCCACATCCGATTGAGCTACCGGACCACCTATATGTTAAAAACATATCTTCTTTATTATATGTCTGTTTGTAATCTTTGTCTCAAAAAAATAATAATAATAATAATTAATGTCAATGTTATAATGTAGGCTTATAGACAAAAGTTAAAGGAGAATGCTATGTTTTTCTTTTAGTCTTTAAGTGAATATTATCTTCTAAAAAAGCAAAAAATAAAGTTGCTCTTATTTCTCTCACTTGATTTTTAGAAAATAATATCTACCTATGACTATGAGAACACCATAAAAACACTAGAAGAGGACATAACATTTCCCAAAGTTAAATCATATTTTTGTTTGCAAAGGTTTTAAAATTGAGGCTTATAGACAATATTAGTTATTTTACTGTTATAAACAAATGTTCTTATTGGTAATTTGTCCTTGAAACCACAATTATATGTTAATATTATCCAAACGTTCACTTGATAGAAAAAGTATTTTTTAACATGTTTTATCAAATGCTTGTTCGATTTTAAAACGTAGTGATTTCAAAAACACAATTTTTAAAAAAGTAATTTTTAAAATCATACTTATTAAAATCGTAATCACAAACCGACCATAAATAATTATTTAAGATATATTTAAAAAAGAAAAAAGAAAAGAAAGAGATATCAAGAGTCTAAACAAAAACCGAGCTAGCCGCCGTTCAGAATTCTTAAGCATTTTGAAAAGTGCATTTCAATGGTACTCACCACACTAATCCGCCATTGGACTGGTTCCGTTCATACCCTATCAAATGCTATCTTATGTGATCTCTTTCCAACAATACCCAGTGATCGGACTGAAGTGATCTACTTTATATTCAGCTTATTTTAATTAGATTATTATATAACTATCAAACATTTGAGATGATGTAACAATAAAAAATACTCTTTAATTTTTTTAAATAAATAAATAATTTTTATTGTCAATTCATCACATTTGTAATCGTCTATGTTGATAAGAAACATTGATTAAGAGATGAATTATTGGATAACATATTTGACAACGTGTTCCTTTCAAAGGTACTGTGATTGTTTAGTGGTGTTTGCTCTTCCTATCAAAGGCACCATCATTGTTTAGTGGCGTTGGGCTGTTCCCATCAAAGGCACCATTATTGTTTAATTAGTGGCCTTGACTCTTGAGCAACATAAATCAACATAAACTTAGTTTTCTATTTTTGGAGGTTAGGGGGCATGGCCCCTTGGTCCGTCCACTGTCTCATAAAAAGTTAAGATTTGAGTTTGGCATGTGAATCATGCATGATTAAGAGGTGTAAATTAAGATAAAACTTTGGTGCGTTAATGGTGACTCAATTGGGAAGGTTGGCAATTAAGAGAAAAAAGAAAAAAGAACTTGAGATTAACAAACAACATCACTACCAAAATGAAAAATGGCTATAGTAGAGGTTGAGTTTGATTGTGCTTTAACAAATTAAGAACATTCCTGCCAAATCATTGTTGGGACTTCACCTTGGACAATGCTGAAACCCGGTCGGAATCTCATCGAGACTTCCTCGAACACCACTAGGACTCAACTCAATCAAGACCTATTAAAAAATGGTCGGGACTCGCTCAAACCTAACTGAGCTATTGTCAAAACTTAGTTGGGATACTACTAGAACCTGGTCGAGATTCATCATAACTTATCGGGACCCCACCACATTGAGACCTGGTCAAGACTCGTCAGGATATAGTCAAGACATTATCATAATTTAAAGTTTGTATATATATATATATATATATATATATAGACACACACGCATCAAATGCCAGAAGAAAAAAAATTCGAAAAGCATTTTAATTCGAAATAAAGAGAGCCTTAAGGTAACATCCCGCACCAAAAGTTCCATCCTGCAATTATATTCCATAAAATTCCTATTCGCTCTGTCAGGTAATGGGCCAATGGCGGTGATAATTCCCAAGGAAAAAGATTAGTTTTATATACATTCCTCACCAAATTTATGAACATGGTTGTGTTCCTAGAATTTGATTCCTAGAAAAACGATTTCGTACTGTGTCCTTTCCACCAATGGCATTAGAACATGGAATAATAATGTGGTTGAAAATAGGTTTTATATGAATTATTGATCATCAAAATAAATGAATTAACCACCTTTCAATGTTATTATAGTAATTTATTAATTTAAAAACAGACAAACTATTTTTCTTTTTCTTTTTTGCAAGTATGTCCATCATTTTCTTCCTCACTTTAAAAACAGACTCATTTTCTTTCTTGCAAGTATGCCATTATGTCCCTCTTATGCAAGTATTATTATCGTATCACTTGACATAACATGTTTTAACTTGCTTATGTTTTTTTTTTTAAGTGACTGATATAAAAGTTCACTTAAAACACGTGATAAATGAATGTACATAAAGAAAATGTTACAAATACTGACAAAAAAACCCTATTTCCTCACATAAAGATACTTATTAAATAATTCTTCTTCTTCTTTTGAATGATTTTAAATAATTATTTAAGATATAAAAGAAGAAGAAATCAAGAGACTAAACAATAACCTAGCTAGCTGCCCTTTAGAATTCTTAAGCACCTTGAAAGGTGCATTTGAGCAATACCTACCACACTAATCCGTCATTTGACTGGTTCCTTTCCCTATCAAATGCTATTTTAAGTTTCTTCCTGACAATGCCCCGTAATCATTTCCCTTCTTTTAAATAAATTGATACACAATTGTCGTGTATATATATATATATATATGAAATAATGTGAAATTAAAAACTAGTCTTTAATTTAATTTTTGTTATAAATAATTGTCTTTTCACTATCAATTCATTATCACTTAATGGCATTGCTTGATGAACTATTCCCTTACATATATGTTTGACTACTTGTTCCCTATCATTGTTTAGTGGCGTTTGGGAACTTGTGCTGTTCCCATCCAAGGCACCATTATTGGCAACAAAAATCAAAATAAAAGATGCCCTCGTATCACTTGGAAAAGACTTGGCATTTTATTTCCAAGATACCTAAGATTTCTACTACATCAAAGAAGCACCACAACAAAGGCCAAATCCTCTAATCCCAAATACCAACCTCCATGAACCCATCCTCACTAGCAGAGCCCCTGAACATGCCAGTTGTGTTGAACCCACAAGCCACTTCCCCTTTATTCGACACAGCTATCAGCCCAGCTTTCCCTTCATCGAGCCGCTCCTTTATCACAAAGTCCACCGCCTCCTGAAGGCCCAGGCCCTTGTACTCCATCACTGCCGCCACCTCACGCGCCAGGGTGCCCCGTATGATGGCCTCCCCTTCTCCGGTGCACGAGACCCCACAGATATTACACGCGTAGGTCCCAGCGCCTATCATGGGCGAGTCTCCAATGCGACCGCTCATTTTGTTCATCAGCCCCCCGGTCGACGTGGCTGCCGCGCACCGGCCCTGGCTGTCCACCACCACGCACCCAACCGTCTCTGGCGCGTACACGCTGATTGGAAGCCCGTTCATCATGATTGGACTCTCCGCAACGGCGCCGCATGTCTCCAATCCGACGGCTGGAACCCTGTAATCAAACTGATGATCCGGAAATTGGGAAAGTTAGTCGGGTTGTCCCACCCGCGTAGTTTATAGTTTACATCGTTGATTTGTATGATTTGTTAAGAGATCACATTCAACGTACCACGATGGCGTTCGCTTCCTTTGCCAATTTCAGCATTCCCACGTTTTCTTCCGTGATGAAATATTCATTGTCGACAACCTCCACACCCTACAAAAGTCAACAACCATGAACAAAAAGATGATTAAGCAAAATCAGGCAAGAAGATCCACAAGATTCAAGATTCTGATACCAGCTAAATAGTTCCCAAAAAAAAAAAACACAATTTTTTTTATTATTACGGAGACACGTGGAAATAACAACAAATAATAATAATTAGACGTGAGGTGCCTAATTGAATGAAAAGGGGCGGCTAAGATCTTCCTACACGTGCCATGAAAATGAAAGCTGAAGCATTTTTCTATGAAAGTTCCGAGATGGTAAAATGGTAAATTAGACCTGTTGCCTGGCGAACTCTTCGGCACCAGAAAAGGCAAGGTAGGAGTGAGGAGATTTGTCCATCACGAGTCTGGCGAGAGAGACCGGGTTCTTGACGGTGGTCAAGCCCGAAACGGCGCCGCATCTTCTCCCATGCCCATCCATGATGCTCGCTTCCATCTCCGCGGTTCCTTTCGCCGTGAGGGCAGATCCACGGCCAGAATTGAACAGAGGATCGGTTTCCAGTTCTCTGACCTGTATTGCACACACACCCAATCACACACAATGCGACGGTTGCTTTATCAGTAACAAACTCCAACATGCAGCGCCATTTGGCATTCAACCATGACCAAAAAGAGTTTTTTGAAAAAATCGGGTAAACAACTAAAAACAAGGGAAGAGGCGGGTAAATCGCATTTTTCCCTTAAGAGGGTTGTTTGTTTTCCTAGAGAATGCAAGAAACAACAACATTAATTAAGTAGCAGCCGTTTCCTTCTCTATTTTTAATTCCCTTTATGCCGCAGCGGCGTTATAGGAAGACCAATGCCATGGCATTATAAAGTAGCAGCCGTTTCCTTTCAAACGCTTTTGGTGGCTGCGCGGAAGGCGAAAAACAAGCAAATATGAAAAAAGCGGAAATCATAAAAAGATACACATACAACGAGTTCGACGACATCAATGGCAGAAAGGTTGGAACGAAGAGCGGAGATCCCGAGATTCAGGCAGCGAGTAAGGAGTTGTTTGGCCTCCTCTTGACGCTGTTGAGGGAGATTTGGGTCCACTCCAGCGCCTCCATGCACAGCAATAGCCCACCCTCCCATTTTTTTTTTCTCTCTCTTCGTCTCACGCTCCTCCTTTTTTTAGCCTTGTGGTGTGTGTGTTCACTCTGACTTCGACATTGCAGTGGTTTGGTGCCTTAAATAGGCAGTCGCGGACTCCAAGTAGCTATTAATTGGATTTTAATTGTGAATTGGATTCCCCCTATATCTGTGTTTTTGTGCCTTTTCTCTTCCCACTTGTTTCGGGTTGTTCCTTTCCGTTTTTAAATTACCTCTGATTTTACCTTTTTCAAGGAATCTGCCAAATCTATCGGTTATTTTAATTAGACCCCGGTCTGAAAAGTTCATTATCACCCAGACCACACAAGCCGGTTCGATCGTGTGCTTTTTTACTTCTTTTTTAATTTATTTATTTATTTATTTTTTTTATTTTCTATATATATATATATATTCATTTTGTAAAAATGAAAGTTCTTATCTCTATAAAAAAATAAACCTTTTATTATATTAATGATACATTTTTTATTATTATTTCAATGATAATCTTGTCATTTGAAATCAAATAAAATAAATATTTTGGGACGGAATTTCTTAAAAGTTCTTGAAACAAGTATACTATTTTTTTAGGACACAGAATAATACAGAATCCGAGCTAGTTGGAGTATCTTGTTCAACCGGATCCAGTCTGTTCTGGCCCAAATTTCGGTGGAGCTCAGAAAATGGCAGAACCGTGGTTTAGAGAGATAACTTACTTTATTTGGAAAGCTCAAATATTTAGATTTTCTTTAAAATTATGATTTCGCAATAATAATTTACGTCTTTAAAAAATATTGTAAAAGGTAAGATGTTTGATATTGTAATTTAAAATAGGAAAAAAATCTACGAATTATATAAGCAAGCTAGAGGTGCTTATTTGAAAATGTACGAATTTAAACCAAAATCACGATTTCGCATAACAAATATTTGATAAAAAAAAAAAAAAAAAAAAAAAATTTAACATGGGTGAGTTTGAGATTGCGATTTCTCAAGAATAATCAACGTTTTTAAAAGATATCGCAAAATATAAGCCGTTTGCCATTACGATTTAAAAAGCACTTAATTTAAAATAGGAAAAAAATTTGCAATTTTAATAAGCAGGCTATGGGTGCTTATTTGAAAAAGTGCGAATTTAAATCAAAATCATGAATTCCCATAACAAATATTTAATAAAAAAGTATTTTTTAACATGTTTTACCAAACGCCTTTGCGATTTCAAAAATGCTATTTTTAAAATCACACTTATTAAAACTGTAATCCCAAACGGACCCTTACACTTTTACCAAACGCCTTTGCAATTTTTTTTTTAAAAAAACGTAAGTTTTAAAATCGCAATTTCAAACCAACCTTAATTAGGCATATATTTTTTTTAAGAATTGAAATCTACAATAATTATCTATTAAAATTGGACAAAGAAATTGGGAAGGATCCTTATCCTTCTTTTCATGGTGAGTAAACGTAGGGCTGTAGTTATCTGATGAAGGATGTAGCCAATGTATATTAAACGGGAGTACTTGTTCTTCTATTTCACGTTGGTCCTACTTCCTTCCTTTAATTAATAAATTCTTTCTTGATAAGTTTCAAAATAGATTTGTAACTCTATGTGTGTATGACAGACTAGATATGTATTTCGGCAGAAATTTTTTTTTAAAAAAAAAAGAAAAAGAAAAAGAAAAGTCAAATAATAGAGTTTGAGTGGTCTACTTAATTTGCCAAGAAAGGTCTAGGATGATTGGAGGGCAAGTTTGCAAAAATTCTTTGATTTGTCGAAATATCATTGAATGGAGAAATCATATATCCTTTGATTGCATGTGGCTTTCAAATGGAAAAATATAAGCAAATAGAGGAAATAAAATAAAACATAATAAAGGATTTTATATGATTTGGTCTATAACCCATGCCTACGTAATAAAGTTCAAATTTCTAATTTTGCTTTTTTTTCTTTAGAGGAAAGTGGAGAGAAGAATACAAAAATGTATGAGATACTAAATCAAATCAAATTTAAATCTAATTTAATTTAATTATATCAATAAATGCTATAATAAAAAAATAATTTTTTTAAAAAAAAGAAACAAACTTATTAGTTAGTTTTTTTTTTATATATATTCGCATAAAAAAAAAAAAAAAATTAACTAATAACCTCTGCTTTATTAGACATAATTCCAACTGATGCAGATCGAAGTGCCTTGTGGGGACACAAACTTATTGGTTTTAGGAGAGCGGAAAAGCCAAATAATGCAAAAGGAGCAGAAAAGCCCTGGATGCATGTGTGGTCCAGGTGGGCTGTTGGTACGTATCTCCTTGCACCTGGGTCGCAAGTAGGAAGGCGGCGGGAAAAAAATCAATAAAAAAGTAAAAGAAAATGGGCAGTCGCTGCATTCTGGGAACGCAAGTGAATTATGATTTGCGGATGACAAAGAGGTGATAAGATCGGTGATTGGCTGGAGATTTGCTTAACAACGATGACTAAGCTTTTTGGATGTATATAAAAAAGCTTTATTAATTAAATTGAAACGTGTATTTTACAAAGAAAGAGCGTAGATGTAAGTAAGCGCACTCCCAAAATGAGGAGGAGTCATGGTGCGTCAGAGACACGATTGGGTAGTGTACATTGTATCACTTCCACTGCCATTTGTCTTATGTTCCTAGAGACAGATGGGACCTCATTAGGCTCAACTCGTGTTTTGTGCCTAAGCTAACACTGAGCTGGGGATTCGGATTTTTTTTTTTTTTTTCCTTATTTTTGTCTTGTTTAAATTTATTAATATAATATAATGGTGAAAAGAATTTTGAATCTTATGTGCAAAAAAAAAAAAAAAACTTTTTGGTAATGTGAAGAAAATAATTTAACTTTTTCAGAAAAATGAAAAGAGTAGAGAGAAAGGACTTTGCCAAACACAACTTAAGAATTTTGATACAATCTAATAGCTATTTTATAGTTGGGTTGTGCTTAAAAGAAAAAAAAAAACAAAAGGTAAATAATAGCTAGTCCACTAGAAATAGAATAGTACTAAAACATAATTTTTAGAAATATCATTCTTTTTTTTTTTTAGAGCAAAAAATAAAATAAAACATTTGTGATTGTTGCCTTCGAGTAATTCAAAAAGTCGCTTGTCACTCAAAAAAAATTTTGAGATGACTTTTAAAATTATAAAAAAGCTAAGAAAATAGCCATTGGACGGAATGCATTCTACTGTTTTCTCATTGAAAATATATAAGTGAAGATATACAAGTATAATCAAACATAAAGACTGAAAGGATAATCTTGATGTGATGATTATCTAAGAAAGTAATTATAATTAGGAGTCCTAATATAGAAGAGAGAAGGAGTCCGAGAGACGAGAATTAAACTAGGATAATCACAAGTGTTGTCATTGAATGCAATTAGTCTTGTTTAGAGAGAACTGCTTGAGTTTAATGACAACATTACAAATATGAGTTTTTGTATAAGTAGAAGACTCATAGCTGTTGGTGACAACTTGTCACGACTCTACTTGTTTCCACTGACTCTGCAGATCTACTTGTGTTTTTGTTGTATTGTACTTCCTTGACAAAAATTACAATTTGATTAAAATTCAATAATGACCAATCACAAATTTAATAGTAATTTTAAGAGCCACATCATTTTTTGAATAAATGACTCATAGCATTATTTGTTGCCTTCATTGGCCACCATCCATCACTCTGCCATCGACCATTTCCCAGTTTAGCCCATAACTAGCCACTATTTGACTTAGACAAAAATTTGCATGTGAGAAACACATGTTTTGAAGCAAGTCACATTATTTGATTATTATTCCAATAGATTCTTCATAAAATTAAAGCAAATTAGTCTGTAAAAATATATAATATGAAAGAAAGAGAGTGAAAGCAAAATGAGAAAAAAGACTTGTGATTTATGAATATATCGTTAGGACTACATTTTGTTCTCAAGGAGTAGCTCAATCAGCTGTGGACTACGCTTAATGAAGCGGAGAACATTAGTTTATTATAATGTGTAATATTTATAGAGAGATAAAGAAATGGTGAACAAAAAAACCTAAACTAAATAAGAATAAGGAGGTGACTCAATGATAGAAAGTCCTAAAAAGAAATTAAACTGAATAAAGGCCTAATATAGAGAATATTATAAAATATTCTAATAATTTCATTTGTCCATCCATATTTATTAGAAAACTTTGATTTTAACTGTGTAATAGGCATTTAATTGATTTTGAATTAAGTCATGGCTTATTCTTATTCCTATCATGGTCCATGTCATAAGATTTTTTAAGGTAATTAAAGTAACTCAGTCATTTTATTTCTAAATTTAATGTGTATTATAGAATGTTAATTTTGTTGGTGCAATGGGAAAAGTGAGAAAAAGTTGGATGGAAACCATGTAATATGAGAAAAGTGCTTCAAATCTAAGTGTTACCACCATAACTCATTAAATATCCATTAATTGTTCTCAATTATCACAAACAACATGGAGTTATACGTAATACATATGATATCAGCATCAAGAATTTAATAGGGCAACTTGGTGAAGCCTTTACAGGTGATGGCCTCGAATGCTTTATTATGGATTCGGCTTAAGTGCGGTAGTGCAAAACTAGCTACCGCACCATGCAATAGCCCAAAACGACCCCAAACGGGTAATAAAAAAACTTCTTTTTTTTTTAAGTAATAATATAATATTTATTAGGGTAAAGTCTACTTAACCTCCTCAAACTACCACCCCAATGACAATGTACTCCCCAAATTATCAATTACAATAATTTACCTCCCAAACTACCAAAACAATGACAATATACCCCCTAATGCTAGCAAAATGACTAAATTACCCATATAGAATTTTCAATAAGACAAAAATACCCTTAAAATTTTGAATAAAAATTTAAATTTAGTATTTTTATTTTTATTTTAGTAAGGGTAATTTCTTTATTTTTTAAAATTGGGGGTACATTGTCATTGTTTTGGTAGTTTATGGGGTAAATTGTCGCAATTGATAGTTTGAGGGGGTTAAATGAACTTTACCCTATTTATTAAATATTAAAAAAAATCAATAATTAAAAAAATATATTAAAAAACTAAAATAAAAATAAAAGGGGTGACTCCAGCCACCCCTTAGCCAAAAATGGGGTGGCTGGACCACCCTAGTTTGGCCAAGGGAGTGGCTGAAGCCACCCCCATGGCCGGTCTGGGGGTGGACAAACCACCCCATAGCCAAGGGGGTAGCCCGGCCACCCCCAAAAGGCCAAAAGAAAAATAAATAAATGGTTTGGATTTTGGCCTTTGGGGGTGGTCCTGCCACCCCCAAAAGGCCAAAAGCAATATATATGGGTTTTGGGGGTGATCAGACCACCCCCAAGGGCCTGGGGGTGGTTTCGTCCACCCCCATTTATTTTTTTTTCTTTTGACCTTTTGGGGGTGGCTGGACCACCCCCTTCAGACTGGCCAAGGGGATTGCTCCAGCCATCCCCAAAATGACTCCAACGGTAGTGTTGCACTACCGCACCTAAGCCGAATCTCTTTATTATAGATATGTTTTGGACTTTGGTCCAAAAAGTAGTTGGAGTAATTACGTGAATGGCCCAATAATCATATTAAACCGTAGAGTTTGGGTTTAGAGATTCAATTTTCTTTTCACTTGCGCATCAACAAGCCCTCACCCACAAAGCAAAAAAATACGTGGAATTCCATATTCATAGTGGAGTCATCGAAAAAGGTCACAAGGGGTTTTTTTTTTTTTTTTTTTTTTTTGAAATCACAAGGGTTTTTGTTATAATAGAAAAAGAAATGTTATATACGTCAAGAATGTGACAATAAAAATAACCTTTAAAACCATAGCCTAAAATATTTTGAAAAGTACTTTAAAATGTCACATTAATAAAAAGAGTACGCACTTACCATATTTCTCCTGTTGTTAGGCAGACGGCATTAAAGCAATCCGGCCTGCGCATGGTCCATGCATGCGAGGCCAGACAAATTAGCAGCCAACGTCGATTGGACAACGTGGCTGAATCTTCAAGATACTCTCCTCAATTCCCTTTTTGTCCCTCCATTTCGACGAGAGGCCCGGGGGGAAAGTGGAAACATCGCGTTGTGAGGTCCCCAAAATCGCATCACGTGTTCTGTCTCTCTCAGGATCTTTCAAGATTCCCCAACTTTTTCTTGCATTTTCCAAAGATCCAGCCTGAAAGTGGTCTCTGTGGACTCCACTCCACATTAATAAATAAAATATAAAATATTAAGAATCCTCCCTCGATTTTTCTTCTCTTTTGCACCTTCTCAAAACCAGGTGGACAAAAAATAATAAAATATTTTAAACAATTACTTTTTGGATGAACAGGCATTGAAGTGAATAGGCATTTAAACAATTTTTTTTTTTTTGACATAAATTAATAAACTGTTTTGCTCTCATTTTCTCTGAGTTTTCTTTTGTTGTTCCTCGTCATTCTTGTCTTGTTAGAGTATGATGAAGATTGTATTATCTTTTATAAAGATTATATTAGATTAGTCTAATTTTAAAGATTTGATGAGATTGAATCACTCTAAATTAAGAGATTTGATTAAAATTATATTTCATGCGCAAGCTTAATTTTAAACTTCTCAAGGAGTAATGATATAAGGAAGACTATAATCCTCATAAAGTTATTTCAAATGTGATGTGGTATTTAAAATCACTATTAAATTTGATATGATCATTATTGAATTTTGATCTGTTGATAATTTTAAATGACATATCACATTTGGGATGACTCTAAAAAGACTCTAGTCTTCTTTATATCATTACTCATTCTCAAGTGAATAAGATGATCATCATGTAGCATTAGGGATTTATAACCACGTAAAATTATTGTCTTTATTTTATTTTATTTCCTCTATTAACTTTATTTTTATCTTTGATTATCTTTTCTATCATGGTATATGAACTAAATGTTTCGACTTCTAACCTTGTCTCAGTCACTTATCCATAATTTCAATTAATTATTTCACATGTTAGGCATCACATATTAAAATAGAGTTCAAGTCCATACGTGAAAAAGAAGTGTTAGAATATAATTAAATGACTAAATTTATCTTTTCTTATCAACTTAAACTTTTATGATAAATATTGATTTATCAAGTATGGTTAGATTATATTGAATAAATAAGTAAAATTGTAGACTTTTGGGTTAGTGATTATATAAAGGGGAGTGCGGAGTGTTCTCAAGCTGTTTTCCTTATTTTATGTAAATATTATTTAAAAAAATAAAAAATAAAAAATCTCACCTTCATTTCTTTCACCCAATTTTTAAAAAATAATATCTGCGACAAAAATAGGGATGTGTGCCTCAAATTTTAGCTGTGACAGATTGATAGTGATAGGGTTGTGAGTGGTGTACTGGCATTCGTCTTTTTGTTAATAATAATAATACTAATATCATTCTCAAGGAGTAATGATATAAGGAAGACTATAATCCTCTTAAAGTTATTCCAAATGTGATGTGGTATTTAAAATCACTATTAAATTTGATATGATCATTATTGAATTTTGATATGTTGATGATTTTAAATGACATATCACATTTGAGATGATTCTAAAAAGACTCTAGTCTTCTTTATATCATTACTCATTCTCAAGTGAATAAGATGATCATCATGTAGCATTAGGGATTTATAACCACGTAAAATTATTGTCTTTATTTTATTTTATTTCCTCTATTAACTTTATTTTTATCTTTGATTATCTTTTCTATTATGGTATCTGAACTAAATGTTTCGACTTCTAACCTTGTCTCAGTCACTTATCCATAATTTCAATTAATTATTTCACATGTTAGGCATCACCTATTAAAATAGAGTTCAAGTCCATACGTGAAAAAGAAGTGTTAGAATATAATTAAATGACTAAATTTATCTTTTCTTATCAACTTAAACTTTTATGATAAATATTGATTTATCAAGTATGGTTAGATTATATTGAATAAATAAGTAAAATTGTAGACTTTTGGGTTAGTGATTATATAAAGGGGAGTGCCGAGTGTTCTCAAGGTGTTTTCCTTATTTTATGTAAATATTATTTAAAAAAATAAAAAATAAAAAATCTCACCTTCATTTCTTTCACCCAATTTTTAAAAAATAATATATGCGACAAAAATAGGGATGCGTGCCTCAAATTTTAGCTGTGATAGTGATAGGGTTGTGAGTGGTGTACTGGCATTCGTCTTTTTGTTAATAATAATAATACTAATAACAACAACAAACATAATAATAAATAAAAATATAAACAAACATTATGACATTATATCCGGTTCAAGATAAGATATCGCACTATGTTGATTGTCGAGCTTTGGTTGGCAATCGGTCAACTTGGTTGGTTTGGTCGGGCCTGCCTCTTCTTTTTTATATTTTACATTTTTTTTTTTAGACCCAATTGTACCCAATTTAACATAAGCCCGGAAATATTATTCTCTTCAGCAACTTCAACTCATTCAACAATTAAAGGCCCAGTTTGAAAAAGAAAAGAAAAGAAATAGTATGCGAAAAGAACGAGTAATGCTATAAGTCTTTTTAGAGTTCTCTTATAGTTATTCTAAATGTGATATGACTTTTAAAATCACCATCGAATTTGAGATGTGATTTATTGATTTTTGATCTATTGGTGATTTTAAAAGCCACGTCACATTTGAGATGATTTTAAGATGACTTTAAAAAGACTTATAGCATTACTCGAAAATAACATAAAAATAAAAACATGCTTCTATTAGGATTAGGTTAATAAGTTGTACTTGTATTTTATTGGACTGATGTGATAGTACTTATCAACTATTAGATTCATTATTGTCTTAAAAAAAAATTCTAAGATTGATAGCATTGCCACATCAGCTGAATATGGTATTACTCTTTAACCACACAAAAAAATAATAATAATAACAATAAATAAAATACAAATACAAATACATCATGCATATTACAATTAGCTGAATCAAGGATTTCAAGGTACCCTCACTAGTCACTCCCGTCATGACTCTCATGATCAGTCACCGCCATCGATTATCAATCATTCAAGTTTACAAGGTTAGAAGTTACAACATTCAAATTTACAAACTAATATTATCTTTAAGAAATTAAAAACATAAAATATAAATTCATCACCATAAGGATACATGAATTAAAGTACCAATAAATACCAAAAATAGATAAATGTATGCCTCCAAGTCTGCTTACAAGTTGAGCACGGTGCTACACGAAGAACCCATTCCGCTCGTCACAAATCGGCCGGCCCTCTCACCACCATGGTTAAACCACCATGCAAATTAAATTACTAAATTAGCCTTTTGATTCTAGATATTCTTCTTTTACATGCCACTTGTCACCGGAGTATCTAGAATCAAAGGCTTTTTTTTTTTTTTTTTTTTTAAGTTGTTATGTGTATGAATTGTTACTTGTTTGGACCACATTGCCCTATAATAGCACTCATTTGGATAAGTTTTGAGGCATAAAAAGAAAATGGGATTGAATTGTATAGGTAGACATTGGTGAATGGACTTGACTAGTCAAGGGTACCATTCCTATTCATTTTGGATCTCCCTTCATTAATAGGCCAACATTTTGGTTGGATATTTTGATTGAGCTTTAGGTTATTGGGCCATTTTAAGGTTGATGGATTTATAGGATGGAATGGCCTTTTGTTGGACCAAACCTATTGGGCTGAAGCCCTTGTATTACAAAAAAGAAAAAGAAAAAAAAAAAGAAAAAAAAGGGAGATGACATGAAAAAGACTATGGTAGTTTCGACCTCATAAGTTTGATTTGTGACCAAATGAGTAAAAATCACATAGAGCACCTTTCAGCCAACGTGGGAATCAGACCTTTTGAGGAATTAAATTAAATCTTGTTGATGAGCATGTTTTAATTTAGTGAGCGGTGTAATATTTGTAAATCTGTAGGCCCCCTTTCGACCCAAGAATGTTATATATATATATATATATATATAGAGAGAGAGAGAGAGAGAGAGAGACACATCATTTAAGGGTCATGAGGAGGAGAGAAAATCTCTTGCAGAAAGGGGAAGCACAGCCGGCCACACAACCCGACTCCGGCCGGCGGGGTTAAACAAAGCAAAATTTATTCGGCCAAAGAGTAAGTGAAAAAGGTTAAGGTAAAAGTGGAAGTAAAGGTGAAATGAAGTTTATCTCAGATTGTTTTATTAAAGGTATGGCTCAGCAGGGCAGAATTAGAATTTTTAATTTAAGAAGGCAAAATTTAAAATATATATATATTTGGAGGATAAAAATTAATTTGTAAAGATTTATTTTATAAAAAATACATATATATTTTTTTAAAAAAAATCTTTTTTTTGGGACCACCCAACCCCAAGACATAAGTATTCCGCCCCTGGGCTAAGCTGACTTGGGTATAAATAGTAGTACATATATAACAGTATTGTTTCCAGTAGGGCTGTAACTTCTTAATAATGATGTGGAATGTTAGACCAATATAAGTAGTAATTTCATAACTTCTTAATAATTACGTGTGTATAAGTTGTGAGATTTTCTTTTAATTCTTAAGTATGATATTATATATAAGCCTGAAATTGACAAGAAGGCATGACCAACACACACACACTCCAGAGAATTAATTACTTGTATCGAGTAAATATAAAATAAAACAGAATTAACATCAATAATGAGAGTCTGTTAGCTGCCACATTAGTCAAATGCCGTAGAGTTTAGGGCATTTGAATTAACCTAAGAAGATATATACAATAATATTGTTTGGATCCCATGGCTGATAGCGTTTGTCGCTTGAGTTGGGGTTGGGGTTGGGGCCACTGGTCCATCCTGTATTACAAATTGTTTCTGCAGATAAATTGTTCCTTCCATTGTCCATACATCAGAGTTTGCATATATGAACTAAATGCACAACTTGTCTTTAGCTGCATGGCTGTATAGCATGTTTAGCATATATAAGCTGAGACAGCGACACACAATATATATCTTGAATATAGTAGAACCCCACCCCATTGGATTCTCATCCTTTGCTGCATCACCATTCTACTTGAAAATGCAATAACAACAAAGTACTTGAGGTGCATCTTCATGTACATGCCAATGTTGTTGTTCAATACTCCCAAACAAGCAGAAGCAGTTTCTTATGCTGTCAATGTTTGTTACATGTAGCCATTGTTAGGTAGTGGGTCTGTTATGAAGTATTATCAATTAAGTTATTTAGTTCATTAATGTTTTATAGGTGTTTTATTATTTTAATATTGTTGTGTGTGTAAGACTCTTATATTATGTTTATCTCTTTTATCTTGTTATTTGTGTAGGATTAAATTTTTCTATTTGGGTAGGATTAGATTTATCTATTTTAAATGGAAGTCCTACCTCATGTGAAACTCTATTTTCTATTGTCTTTAAATACTGCATTATTTATGAATAAGAAAATCAATCAAGTAAATTATTCAAACCCTGTGTTTATAAGAGTGGAGAGCACCTCCAATTGCTCATAGGAGATTTAAGATTATTCGAAAATCATATAGGAGGTTCAAGATTCCTCGAAAATCCTACCATATCAATCTTTCTACTTTACTTAGCTCTCATCACGTTACGTGCTTACGTAACAAAGTGGTATCAAAGCCAACTTTCCGTAACCCACCACTTCAAGTTATGGAGGATTGTCTATATCAATGTGTTGGTCTAGTGCATGAATGTGGAAAAAATCCAAAGAAAAATGGAAGTGCATTAACTCCAAAGAAAAGTGAAAGAATTCCAAAGAAAAATGGACGAGTCGTTTGGCAGATTGTCTATATCAATGTGTTGGTCTAGTGCATGAACGTGAAAAAATTCCAAAGAAAAATGGAAGTGCATGAACTCCAAAGAAAAGTGGAAGAATTCCAAAGAAAAATGGACGAGTCATTTGGCAAATTTGAGAGCACTTTAGCGGAAATAAAAAATGAACGCCTACGTGAGCAGCAACAAACGATGTTGCGGGTGCAAAAGCCACATGCCCCACACCGCCACTACCACCACGACAACGCCAAAACTCAATCGTCATATTAAAAAATCCGACCACGCCACCATCATCACATCGAAGTTCCACCACCAAAAATTCATCTTGCACAATTCAGTCCACCAGCAAACACAATTTCACCATACCAAACCAGTCTTTAGTGGGACAAACTCCATCAGGTTCTCATTTCACAACAGAGACAAGAAATTTGGTGATCAATGCAACCGGGCTCTGATACCACTTTGTTACGTGCTTATGTAACGTGATGAGAACTAAATAGAAAGATTGATATGGTAGGATTTGCGAGGAATCCTAAACCTCTTATAGGATTTTCGTGGAATCCTAAACCTCCTATGAGCAATTTGAGGTGCTCTCAAACTCCAACAAACACAAGGTTTGAATAAATTCTTGACTGGTTTCTTATTCATAAATAATGAAGTATTTAAAGACAATAGAAAATAGAGTCCCACATGAGATAGGACTTCCATTTAAAATAGATAAATCTAATCTTACCCAAATAGAAAAATAGAATACTACCCAAATAACAAATAACAAGATAAAAGAGATAAATATAACATAAGAGTCCTACGCACACAACAATATTAAAATAATAAGACAACTATAAAACATTAATGAACTAAATAACCTAATTGATAATACTTCATAATAGACCCACTACCTAACAATGACTACAAGTAACAATGTTGGACCCATTTGTGACCTGTCTATCTCACACATTAATTAACGTCTCATACTTTGAACCCATGTAAGGTGTGAAATTCTTAGTTCTACCTAGCTTAGGGACTAGTTGAGGTGATAAAGACATTCTGAAATAAAAAAACTGTTAACCGCTTATGGAGGTGTGGTTAGTGGTTTTAGGATTTGAAAAAACTACTAACTGCTACCCGCCTATATATAAACATGAAACGGAGTCGCTTTGGATTTTTTTTTTCTTTTCTTTTAAAAAGTAGTTAACGGTTATTAACCGCTAGTTTGCCTAGGCGGTTAGTAAATTTTATTAACCACTTAGGTGGTTGCGTTAGTGGTTTTAGTCAATATCCGCTAACTATTGTAAGAGATATTGGCTATAGCCACACATACCGGGGGGCTTTAAGAGTTTTCAATCCCAACATTTAGGCCTGAATGGAATAAGATTTAAAGAGTTGGTTGCTAGTACTCTTAATGGGTGAACTTGACAAGGAATTAAATATTGTTGAGGTTGATCTCTACCATCATACTAAATCATCCATTAATGGTCATGGTTGCTTAGCATTTTATGACATTTGTAACCAAAGCTTTGCTTGATTACAACTTAATTGGCATTTCTTGGCCTTTGATGGGTAAAAACTGTTGATAATGGCTTAAATTGTCAACAAGTGTGTAGATAATTGTTGAAAAATATTAATATTTAAGTTTGTGAGCTCAAGTCATATTTATCTATAACAGGATAAGATTAGTTTTAAAAGGAGTCCAAGAACAACTTGGAATTGAATTTTTGGAGAAAACGTGTGTGGATAAACATGTGGGCCGCAATGCTTATCTTCATCATGGAAAAAATTTTGTATTCATGATGGTTTCGTTTTCCCAGCAGCAATTGGATTAGAATTGTTTCTCATCTTTTCTTTTTTTTTTCATGATTAAGCCTCTATAAAATGACATGTAGTCCTTGGTTAAGTGGGGGATCCGAAAAATCCAAATTGGTGAGAGCACTTTGTGGCATTTACAAAGTGTAGAGAGTCTTTCTTTACTGGGTATTTGAGAGGGACAGCTGAGTGGGGTATACAAGGGGTTAAGGGCTTGGGTTTGAGATATTAAACTTGAGCGGTTCAGGCTTGTACCATTGTACTCAATATTTCTCAATAGTAAAGAAGGGGACCGGATTACGTTCCGTGAACATAGGCATATTGCCGAACCATGTAAACTCTTTGTGTACGTGTGTGACTGGTGTGTGTTCTCGTGTGTTTTTTTTCCAAACTTGTCTTTCGCATAAAGGGCTGGTGAAAAATTGGTAACCAATTAATTATCAATTTTCCACAAAAACTACAATGAAGAATTTAAGATAAAATACACTATTAAGTATATATGATCATTTTTGTTTTAATGTCGAGGAAGGTCACAGTTTCAAACATCTGAGAATAGAACCAAGTCCTGTAGTGTATATGTTGGAGTATCTCCAACATGGTATGCATGGGGCATGAAGGCCTTGGCCAATTGATTGGACAATATTCTCTTTAAGAGTTTGTTCAATGTTTTGGTGCAAAATAAAAGAAAAATATTTGTATTCCATAAATTAATTTCCTTCACTTCTCCAACAAGTAGAGGGCCTAGACGTTAAAGATATTAGGTGAAGCCTCATGTCAATTCTCCTATCAAGCCAGATGCTTCATGCCACATGTTAGTTAGTGATTGGTCGTGAGTGGATCTAGTAATTTATGTCAAACAGCTATCAACATTGACCATTTTGGACAAATTTCTTGCCCATAGATCAATTTGGTACTTTTGATACCCTAGGAATGAGTCATGATTAGCAGCACGCGTCGTGCGTGGCACGCCCACGCACGACAGTGCAAAAATTTTTTTTTTTTTTTTTTTTTTTTTTTTTTTTTTAAATTTTTTTTGCACGCGGCGTGCCATGCACGCCGCGTGCTGTCCATCTTTACCCCCCTAGGAATTAGTTTGGGAGTTGTGATCCACAACGATTATAAACTCGAATTATTAGTAATTTGATCAAATAATGTGAGAAACACTATATAGGATTCATTTATCTAAGTAAGTGGTCAGATAACTCAAAATTTATTTAGATAGATGAGTTTCAAACTCGATCTTTCACATTATTGTTAGGTGAATAAGCAAATCTCATAATCTAAATACTTACTTTATCTCCTCCTCCTCTTCTTCTTTTTTACTAAGTAAGACAATTTTGAAATGATTGGCCAACTTGAACATGGCCATGGGTAAGCCTGGTCTTGGCCGCAACACCAAATGTACCTTCGCGTTGTTTATTGATCAACACTTTGAAGACTTTAAAGACTGTAGAGTTCATAAAAGAAGAGATGATCACTAAAACCAATTACTCTCTCTCTCTCTCTCTCTCACACACACACACAAACACACACGATTAATAATCCATACCTTATCATTGTCTTTTTCCCTTTTTCTTTTTGGGTTGAAATACACTACAGTCTAAATTCCTAACTACTAAAAGCAAAGAGTAAAGAGCAAAGGACCAACAAAGACACGTCAAACAAAATCAAAAGATATTGTCGCCCGATTTCAACATTCCCCACCTTTAACCTTTTTTCCTTTTTGTGGGTTGCGTTTTTGCTGGATCTAATTATACCCAAATTAAATTCTTTTTAATCTTCTCCTACGCCTCCTTTAACTGACTAATGCGGCTTAGTGATCTTCAACTTTCTTTTCTTTTTCTTTTTTGTAAGTAAAAGGAGAAGAAATATAGGCAAGGACAAGTGTAACATTCACCTTTAATCCACGGCTCATGATATGGTCAATATGGGTGGAAATTAACTAAGTTTATATTAATATATACAACTCCAACTTTCAAGGTAGTTTGAATATAACATAGATCATCCAATAGTGTAATTGAGTTTATCAGAGATAGATTTCTTACAAGTTTTTTTTTTTTTTTTTTTTTTAGCAGTGGAGAATAAAGCTAACTCATGATTCCCTTTAATCTAAAGTGGTAGAAAGCACATGCAGCCCTTCTTCTGCGTCTCTTTTATATCTATTATCAACAACATTTGTGAAGCAAAGTCGTCGTTTTTTTTATTAATGTTTTATTTCCCAACCCATCTACTTGGGCCAAAAAAAAAAAAAAAAAAACTGTTGAAAATAAGCAAGAAGGCAACTACTCCTTGACGTTCACCATCTATATATGCACACTAGCTAGTTGGCATCTTGCTTGGAAGAAAAGATCATCATACATAATTATGTCATTGAATGCACCATGAATGTCTTTTTCTACCATGTGTAGCTCTGATTGGCTCAGGAAAAAACAGATGAAAGAATTTGTAGCGCTTATTGACTTTGCCCTATTGGGTGCGCTACCGCTTTCCCACCTGCCTAACAAGTCACTGTTTTATTACTTCAAATAGGGTTTGTAATTTTTTTACGCGACTGGTAAATTCGACACAAACTAATTATAAAAAATTATTGAGTTAGAGTTGAGATGTATGACTCGTTTAATTAAATGAATCGAATTATGATTGATCTATATAGTCTTATATAAAAACTTCGACACAATCCAAATTCAATATGCGTCATTTAGGATCAATAATTTTTAACACGACCCGCAAATTCGACATGAATCCAATATAAAATTAATGAGTTATGATTAAGAAGCATAATCTGTTTAATTAAATAACTCGAATTAAAATTTATATTGACACAATCCAAATCCAACCCATGTGGTCGGTGGGTGTGAAAAGAATGCGGAAAAAATTATCAAATTGGACGGTAATACAGCTGGTCAGCTTACTCTAATCCCAGTCATTATATGCCAATTTCAACAGAGTAATTCAAAATTGGGCTCTACCCACGAGGTCAAAACCCTAAACAATAATCCCTAAAAAACGCTGGTGGCCGACAACATGTTCCTCCCTTCACATGCATAAAACAAAAGAAATTTCCCCTCTCGCTTCTCCTCAAACTATTAGCCTCTCCCTCCACCATCCATATCCATTTGAGTTTGACACAGCCAGAAAATATATCCCATATAAATGCAAACATCAAAATCTCCATTTTTTTTTTTTTGGACGCATAAGGTGTCTTCCATCTGACTAAATCTTTAATGTAACGTAAGTTACCAAACCAAAGATTTTACAGCTTTATATTAAGAGAAATAAACTAGATTTTTTTTTTTTTTTAAGGCCTTTGATAAATGAAATAAAATTCTCTTTTTTTATTTTTTATGGTCAAAGATTAAAAGTTAATGCAGTAGTACTCTTGGTTTGCTATGTTCAAAGTCCTTTACTTTCTCCGGATAAAATGCCAACCATCTCTGCTTCCAGACCTCACAACCAATCCTCTAAACAGATTGAGCTGAAGGAAAATGTATGACCTACGGATTGGAGTACATGGCCAGCAATGCGCAGAGATGGTAGGCAATTTAACTTGCACATGAAAGGAACATATATATTATTGTTAAACATACTAGACTACGTAGTCCGCAATAAAAAAGGAAGAAAAAAAAAAGAGATTTTAGGGGTGGTAGCTAGCGAGGAATGCTGAGAAAATCTGCACTTTGATGGTTGATTGTCTGCAGAAGCTGCTCCTCAGCTCTGCTCTTTTTCGACAGAGGCTCCGGTGAGGAAGAGACTGATGATGACGCCCACGAATCGTTAGAGCTATCGGAGCTGAACGACACGTCTACAACACCCTTTGGGCTGCCGGGAATAGATCCAAACTTGCGCTTGTTGGATTGATTGCCGTGCCCTCCTGACGCCAATTCCAATATCAGTTTGCAGCAGCCATCTATCTTGTCCTGCTATATATATATTATATAAGATCGCAACATATCGGATTTGCTTGTTCAATAATTGGAAACATTGATTTTTTGGTTTTATTTCTTACCTTTTCGATTCCGAGAATACCCAATAACTGGCTTTGGTATTCGGCAAGAAGACAGGGTTCTACGGTATTAACAACATGCAGCATTGTAGCAGCAGCCACAATAGAAGGGAGATAAGACATGAACCTAGAATCTGCAATTGAGGATGAGAAACCAAAAATTGAAGAATTAATGCCTATTGTTTTTGAAGTAGGAATCTAAAGAATACATCAATGAGTAAAGGGGGAAAGATTTGGATGGTTTAATTTACCCGTAAAAACAGAGAGAAGGATGCGCTCACACCTCCTTAAGAATTCCCAACAGAGATGGTCCTTCAACCCAAGTCTCCTTGTGATGTAATCAAGAAACGAAAGCGGGGTAACAGGATTCATCTTCCACTGTAGCGTTGAGAGAACCAGAATCTCCATTCTCTTAATCGTTTTTGCCTCAAATAAATACCTACTCTCCTCCACCTGAACAAAAGAAAGACAACCATATGGCCATATCGATGAGCGAGTCAGACAAAAACACAAGCATTTCACAGGCAGCTAGCTAGCAAGATTTATTCAAAAAGTAAGTACCTGAAAATCAAGCAGAAGCGGCACTTGGGTCTCTTCGACCTTGGCAGCGAGAGAGAGACAAGCCACAGCAGCTAGCTGGGTCATCCATGGCTTCCCTAGCTCACCCCGGAAGCCGGAAAGGAACCTATCGAGGTAGTTAACAGCGAGAACCGCAGTGAGAGCAGAGAAAGAGTAATGGGCATTAACCTTCAGCATCCACTCCACCGCCTCCCGGCGAGCCCCAGCTAAATACGGATCCGTCTTGATGATTCCATAGAGTTCGTTTTGCTGTTCTTTCGAGAAGAGGGAGATTAGCTCCTCATCATCCCAGAACAGGTCTTGTTCTAGCAAGACCGGAAAAGGGTCTGGTTTATGGGTATTCCGGTGGTAGTAGTTATCTTCTTGCAAATAGTCCTCTCTAGCTTCTTCTTCCTCCCAGTGTTCCTCCGAGCAATACAGAGTGTCCAATAGGAAAGCAGGGTTTTTCTGTGCGCTGGATTCTTCTTCTTGACGATGATGATGATGAAGATGAAGAGGAAAAGAAGGAAGAGGAGGAGGAGCCATCTTCTTCCGAGAAGAAGAGGTTCGGGTCTGCGTTCATTATATGCCAGAGAAGATAGAGAAGACGCCTGAAGACCCAGCCTGAGGCATCTCTCAGCTCAGCTGTGAAAGACTAGGTAGAGAGAAGCGCAAAAAAGATGTAATTTTTATTTGAGAGAGTTTGTGTGGTTTTTTATTGGGAGCCTCTCGTGCCTAATATCACCAGACCTGAAATCATGGCCCATGCAATGCAATAACTCGACACGTGACACTTGTACGTCGTACCTCCTGGGCCACGCAGGATGTGGGGCCCGACTCAATAGATTGCATTTCGTAGGTAATCATCAACCGTTAAAATCGAAGACCACTGTTGAGGAAGAAGAAGAATAAAGAATGTTTAGAGAGCTTTTATTTTTTTTGTGTGTGTAGGTATGAGCGGATTTTTTTCTTGTTTTTATTTTCTAACTTTGACATTTATGGAGGCTTATTTTCTAACTTTGACATTTATGGAGGCATAAAGGCAAGGGAGAGTCGATAGGGAGAGTGGATTGGGAAAGGGCGGGAGCCCTACACAGAGCCCAACACAATGAAAACAACCACAGAAAGCAAAAAAAAAAAATATATATATATATATACAAAAATTAAAAATATAAATGAGCTGTCACTTGTGGGACTGGCTCCGGCCTCCGGGTACCCTTCCATATCCACAGTGTCAGCACGTTAGAGATTTTTTTTGGACCATTATTTAATCTCTAGTAGTATTGCATAAATAAAAGTATTTATGTAACAATTTAAATATATATATATATATATCAAGTATGTATATAAAGTGCATTGTGAAAATGGAAAGTGGGTGGTACAAGTCAAAGAATTTATGAAATTTAATGAGTGTAACAGGCGATGTACAATTTGAATTATGATTTGAATAACAAGAGGTACCTTTTTTTTATTTTTATTTTTTTTATTTTTGACATATTCACACAAGAGAAGGGAGCATGATTTGAACTAATGACCTAGTCTTCATAAGGCATGGTCCTAGCCGATTGAGCTAGCTTTTGAGGACATAACAAGGGGTACCTTAATTGACTGTAAATCACGTCTCATAAAATAATAGTCATTAGTTTGAATCTATCATTCATCTTCTCTTGTGTGGACATAAAATAATAATAATAATAATAATAATAAAAAATTAAAAAAAAAAAATTAATGATAGAGAATATGATGGGTGGAACAACTTAAATGCTCTAAATTTATCCGTACGTTGTCACAGTATAGAAGATACTATCAGATAAAGCTTATATTATCTGCTAATAATAGTTATATGTAGTAATAACTACATATCAAATCCAGTTTTAGATTTAGTTTTTTAAATATAGATTTAGTCTCCTTAACTAGTATCGCTCAGCCATGCCCCAACCCACCATGCTCCCTGGCTTCTCAGTTGCCCATCGGCGCAAAACAGCTCCGTCTCATCTACCATGCATCAGTTAGTGCGCTTTGTCTCTCTCGAGTTGGCTGTTATAGCTGTTTGCTGTTTTTTATTGTGTTTTTATTGTTTTGTCTGAATAAGGGTTTGACTTCTCCTTATATATATTTTCATTAACGATATGTGGGGTGTAGGTCTTGGCCTTTGGGTCAAGAATGATTAGTTTTGGTGTGAGGATTTTACTCTTATGGTCGAAAAAATAAAATTTGAAAATGTGAACTACTTATGTATTAGATTGAGTCTATCTGGAACAAATCTGTTATATAACTGAAGTTTGGACATGGGTAATTAGCAGATGTTGAAGTCATAGATAGGACTTGATTGTAAGATTTTTATATTTGTCTCTATGACATTATAACCTCATAACTTTAACTATGATTTATCAGAGCTTTATGTTCTCTAATGTAAGGACTTTATGTTCTTTATTTTTTTTCAATGAAAGATTTTTTTTTAAAAATATAATAAAAAACTGCATTCCCATTAAATGTCTTCTCTTGTTGGTTGTTACTTGTTAGGTAAAAAGTCATTCAACCAACTATGCGGAAGATCAAAGAAATTATTTAACCCCAAATTTTGGATGATTTAACGTTCAATCTCAACTTAATTGTACTAGGTAACACCCCCCCCCCCCCCCCCCCTTTTTTTCTTTCATCAAATTAGGTTAATTAAATTTTTTTCAATCTAATTTATAAAATTGTTATGTATCTTTGAGAAACACATAATTTATTAATAAAATAATTAAAAAACTATGTATTTCTCTAACGCTCAACGAATATAAATGGGATTAAAAGGATTTTTTCCTGCCAAATTTAGACGAAATTTTGTCCGAAAGGGAATATCTTATGTTGATTTTAATCAAAATGAACTTGAACAATGAATAAACCATTGAAGAGTTCTTTGTGGAAAGAATTTGCTTTGAATGGCTTTTATTATTTCTGAAGGGCCTCTGAATAAAGTCGCGCGGTAGCTCATAGTCATGGCTGAAATCATCAGATCAACACAGTCGTTCCTCCTCATTTCCACGACGTTTTCAGCCAAAAGAATTAACTTTATCACCCTTATATATATTATTTCTGCAACCCCTCTTCCGTTCTTCTTTTTGTTGTTTTCGGTGCAATTATTTCCCTCCTTTTACAAAGTCATAGACTGATTTTTTTCTTTCTTTTCTTTTCATTTTAGATACAGGTAAATACTTGTAATTTGTTGGAGTAAATTCTGTGTACCGGTAGACAAAACACAGTGGCATACTGTTTGGAAGCATACCTAGACATCTATGAATTCCTCTTTTGTACGGAAAGAAGTCTGCCTCTGTAAATTTTACAGAAGAGAGAGAGAGAGGTCGAAATTTCTTTCTTTCCCTTTTGCATGCAAGAGAAAAGGGTAGAGTATAGAGAAAGAGAAGCGTGTAGGGATTCTGCTGTGATACGTTGCTTTCTCGTCTCTTCTTTTCTTTTCTTTTCTTTTCTTTTCTTTCCCTCTTTATAGGCTCAATCTCCAAGAAATGAGCTAGAGAGTGAGAGGGGACAAAAAAGGACTTCTGCGAGCAGGTGAGACTGATACAATGGAGAGACGTGAAAGACGTGGTGGTTGTTGAGATGGTGGTGGTGGCTTCCAACTCACCCCCGTACAAGTACAATATTTTACCTCTAAACTCCGCCAAAACCTAGCCAAGGTTGGTGGCGTGACAAGATAGAATTCAATCCGAAAATATGCTGTTAGAGTTTAAGAGATTTAATTCGTTTAGTTAAATGGATAGAGTTATAATTGATATATATAGTTTTATTTTTATGTCGGCAAACACGAACCCCATCCATGATATTGAAGGCTACTAATTTTTTATACCAACTTGCAAATTTGACATGAACCTTATACAAAGTGAATAGATTAAGATTAAAGAATCTAACATGGTTAATTAATTTGATCGAATTAAAATTGATATAATTTTAATTTTCTCTCTTATGGTCTTTCTCTCATTCTTTCACTTTTTAAAATTATCATTAAATTTATCGAGCCATATGAATCTTACACACAGTCCTGTAGATGCTCTAAAAAGATGAGAGAATAATGAAAGAAAGATGAATAGTATTTAAACTGGTGGTTCATATTCTTTTAAGCATAAAGAATAATATTAGAATACTGGTGATTGGCTGAGTAGACGGAACGAAGTGAACAAAGCGAAACAACGTTCACAAAGTGGAGTCTATTGGCTCATGAGCAAAATTAAGTTTGCAGGAAGAACAATTAGGTTGTGAGGTGCGGGAGCAACACCCTTGCGGTACGTTACGAGATATTTTGAAGATTTTTAATTGTAACCTTAAATTATTAATAATAAAATATAGTTACACTCTTTATAGACATAGACACATTGTCGAATCACGAAAATTCATGTCTTAACTTTTTGGATTTCATATTAATTATTATTGTTGCTTACAATAACAAAATAAATAGTAGTTTTGATAATTTTATACACATTCAACGATATGACCTATAACCTGACAAACAAACGAACACGAAAGGGTAACTGTAATGAATGTATAGGATGGTAACCCTTCAAAGCAACCTACTCTTTTTTCTACCTTTTCCTTTTATTTTGAATATATTTTTATCCCTCCTTCCCAAAACAATAACAATAAGAGCTGCCTTGTCATCATTCTGGTCAAAGTCAGATATGCCCACTCCCCCAAGAATCAGAAAGTGGATGATTTTCTTGCATTTCAATCACGCCAGCAGAAAGCAAAGTCCTTTATTGGGACTCATCAACCGTCCCTATGGACCTAACACTGTTGCTGATGGGACCAAAACAATCATCACTGCCGTTCAATTTGTCAAGGATCTGGATTTTCTTTTTCTCCCGCGCACACATTATTCTAGCCATGTATGTGTGGGAAAACTCATTATGAAACGTGAGCTGTGGAGTGTGAGGGTCCACGTGGATCTTCCTCCAGCTGGGTGGAGGAGGGCCCCACCTACTAGTAGTCTCATCTTAATGATCATGTTTTTCCCGTAATTATAGCATAACTTAACTAAAAATTAAAAAGAAATCCCCATTATTGATTGTAAGTTTGTAACTACTGGAGGGAGAGGCTGTAAAATGATGAGGAGGAACTGGAAGGGGTTGACTTCTATCATTACCTGCAGCTTTTTTTTCGTGAGAAAATTCGTTTTTCTCTAAACCTTGAGGAAAAAAAATGGTAATTGTTAATGGTGAATTAAAGTGACAGAATGCCATAAGACCAATTACCACCAGTCTATGCCATGGATGCTAGTAGTCCATAATCCATATAACAATTACTAGTACAGCATGCTTGAATATGTGGCTTCCATTTCATCAAAATATCACACTTGAAATAGGGGAGCAAAAATTACCTCAATAGCCACATCAAATTTTTTTTTTTAGGTAAATGAGTGGAGATGAAATTACAAGAAAAAAAATTAAAGCAAAGCGGGTCTATTGCAATAATCCGTTACACAACCCATAAGAGAAATCTAAAGATGTAAGGAGAGAAAAAAGTTGTCGGTGGTGATACGGATTATGAGTCAAGAAGCATTCGAAAGATTCTTTTAACTTCAAACTAATTATAGAAAGAGTTGTAAGATTAAAATATAATCGTACAAATAGATAATAAGTCCCCCACCAAGGAGTATAAAAATGCAAATTTGAGAGATATTGACCAGCCACTAAAGGCTAGGGGGTAACCACATTCTATGGAAACCTCCCCCCCCCCCCCCCCCCCCCCCCCCCCCAAGGTAAGTATAAGGTGAATTGGGAGTTTGGGTTGCAACTGTGGACTATGGAAAGGGGCATAGGTGTATTGGTATTTGGTGAGGGACCACAAGGGGCATTTGATTGCAGCCAGTAGTTTAACAAAGATGGAAAAATTGGAACATGTCGCAACAGAGACTTTGGCAGCGTTTTAGGTAGCTGTCTTTAGTAAAAAATTGGGATTTCAACACATAATTTTGGAGGCAATATGCTTTAGGATTAGGTGGTAAAACGAATCATAATTGGAGCAGATTTGGACAGTTAGTGAATGATACATGGACGGTTATAACTTTACTGTCTAGTTGGCAAATTAACCATATAAGTTGAGTTGCTAGTAAGCAAGTTATAGATCAAAGTTGATTGGAAGAAATTCATAGTTATATATTTGAAATTGTTTTGTTAGAGCGGCCTTTGTTTGATTAATGAATGAGACCTAAATAGGTCCCTATCATAAATTGTGAAACAAATAACATCAAGGCCAATATATTTTAAGGTACGGATAAATATTATTTGCAACATAAGAGCTCTAAAAGTATTCAGTTAGAGCAGTAAAAGTAGAAACCCGTCAAATCTACCAAAATAAACCGAAATTAGTGTTTTGTAGAGAGATTTTTTTGCCGAGAGTCTCTTGATATGTGTTTTTTTTAAAAAAATTATTTATTTATTTTTTAAATTTATTTAAAAAAAAAAAAGGGTTAGAGCTCTTCTCATTTATGGGTTCTCTCACAATTCCTTCGAAAAAAAAAATGATCAGAATCAAATCCGGGTTTGGGTCCTTGAATATGGGTAACTTAACGACACTCGGACACAAACAAAATCCTTGACTAACAAATACTCTGGGTCAAAGAACTCCAATTCCGATGCTGCGTTGCCCACAACAACTAAAATAAAATAAAAAAGGAATTTATTAAAATTAGCAGTAGACAAATGATAGGGATGAACACCAAGATTAATTTAATTGCTTTCTTCAATGGTGGGCTGGCTCCCAAGAAGTACCCGAGGAGATGATAAGATGGTTAATTACAATATTAATTTCTTTCCTTCTGTGCTGCCCTATCGCATCTTGATATTTCTTTTCTAAATTTTTATATACTTTCCATTTATAAATATCAATGCCAAGCAAAGGTTAGGGTCGATGAACTTGAGAATATTCCAGCCACTCACTCAATAACCTAGCGTTAAAAAAGCCTAATGGTTGCAAATCTTCCCAATGCAGCAATGCCTTTCACTGTTTGCCACTCCTAAATGGTTTTTATATTTACCTCAGAGGTGATGATTCCACAAAATGACAACGACCCTATTATATATATATATATATAGTTGCCATCGTAGTAACCATAATGTATCATCGTCCACCAATTTTTGCTTTTGTGTGCCTGTAGTTTCACCTAATTTGATCTAAGAATTAAGGAACAATAATGCCCGAAATGAATGACAGTCGTTTCAATGACAATGAAATGACATGACAATATAACATCATATACTATTTAGATGTGTTAAAATAAAGTTTTAACCATAAAATGACTTTCTCTTCATTTGAACTTGTCAAAAACTCAAATTTGACAAAAGAGAGCATCAGCTACTTGTGGATGGCAATTTCTGTTCTGACAGAAGATGCATTGACTACCTTAAATCAACACACAGAAAAGCAAATGTTTTTTGTCTTCAAAACCAACCACATTTATGTGGACATTTCACTGTCGACAAACGATACTTTCCCACCGTTTTGCTTTGACTTATCAAAGCCTATGAATGAATACCTACTGGACACCACATCCAGCTATGCTTAACTCTTTTGACTCACAGATAGCTAGCTCTATCAAAACCTTAGAGCTAAAAGATAGCTTAAGCTGCACAAAACCTTGGTTTTTTTTAATTCATTTTCACTCCCAATACGAAGCCTGATTGGTTAAGGCCACTTCCCCTAGGTTTGGTTCATGAAATTCTTTATCTACAAAAGCACTTGCTTTAATGGTATGGCTAACATTTCCATGCGCCCCACCTTTTGACGATTATATTTCCAATTAATGCTGTTTGGCACAAGTGACTGTGGTCCATACTTAAAGGTCAGTCAAAGACAAGATCACATGAGCACATGGATATGAGGCGCCAAGGGATAGAGACCTACAACAATTTTGTTGTGTGGATAGCTAGCGAATTCACCTGCCCCAAGCAGATTTTGGACAATCCATCCACAAACTAGGACAAGTGGGCTTCATATGAGCTCTTTCACACTTTCTGTCCGAATTACAAAATTGTTGAAGATCCGGATCCGACAATGGTAACCATGTAATTAAATAACCTCTCAGTATTCTGATTAAAGCTTCAAACAATGAGAAATTATTTACATTATGAGACACATAATGTAATGAAACATGCTTAATGTCTCAGCCAAAAGAGAAAAACGAAGCAAAACATCAAACAAGCCTTATGGAGATATTTGGTTCAATAATTCTTGCAACAACTTAACGACTGGGTCCTAGGACTATTAGAAAAAAGTTGTTCCTACAAGTAAGCAAAGTGCAAAACCAAAAAGGAGAAGCAAGTCAACAAACAGTTCACTTCAATCATTTTCTGTGTCTTCATATATGTAAACAAACATTAAGGGCTGGTCACGGATCATCTACTACATTGACAATTTGCCGATCTAGGCTATATATATAGGTCACTGAAAACAATGTGAAAGTTCTTTGCCCCTTATGGGGGAAAAAAATAAAATAAACATACATGGCCATATGTAGTGATACCAAAAATTCTAAGAATCAACAGGACTAACACACTAACCACTACCGCGTTTGAAATGTTCCCGAATGAACCTTGCTGCATGGGATGGGTACTTATCTCGAATGTATGCTCGAAGGCACTTTTGATAGGAAAAGTCTATCCATCCACCATCAGTTCTTATGACAAAGAGGCATCTTGAGCGTCTAAATTGGGGATGCCGATCAACCTTCAGCAAAAGAAGTTAAATAGCCATTTAGTTTGTTCTCACAGAATAAGACAAAAGCTACCTTAAACATGGTTAGATGATGATCAACTTTGGAAAGAAAAGAGATGGGCAAGAAGAAAAACAATAGAAAATTCTACTTGACAAAGATACTGGAGGTAAAAAAGTGGCACCAGTTAAAAGGTAATATACACCGATCTACATGCCAACTAGATGTGGGCCAATCCAAAGCAAAATGTGCATAAGATAAAAAATCAACTAGTGCCCAAGAGTCAGATGCATCGATCAATTACTTTCTTGGCTATTATGAAAGGGACATAAACAATAACAGATTTGTTGCAAGAATTCAAAGCGAACCCCCAAAGTCAAGGATGAAGAACCATGCTGAGATATAAATCAAAGAGTCTACCTGTTCCTCAATTGCTTGAGACATGTGGACCAGGGAATATCACACAGTTCATTCAACTTTCCACAACCATTTTCACTCTCACCGATGCGTTGACAAGGCCAAATATACAGTTGATTTACACAATGAAGTATGTGTTCAGAATTTTGAGACATCAAATGCAGAAATGACAGACAAGAAACGAGACAGATTGAAAAAAAAATTAGAAAAATCATATTCATCATTGAACTAGACCACAAAAGAACTTCTAATTGCGATATCATGCTCAACAAGAATGCTTTGGCCGCCATTAAGGCATGAGACATCAAACAGGTACACCACTGTACGTGCATAAGCACCTAATTCTTGGCTTCCAGCCTCTAATTATTTTTTTTGGAAGTTATAGCTTGTACATATGCAGTTGAACATAAGGCAATAATTTGAATAGAGAGGCAACTTAGAGCATCACATAAAATAGTTGCTTCAAAAATTTAACAAAGCTGTTGACAAGGAACATACAACTTCTACCTCGAACCTGGTAGATCACTACCTCTCTTGAGAACCTATCTATTGTTGGGTTTGATGAAGTTGTTACAATGGGTCATGAATTTTATGGCAGCAGTTCTTCAATTAAGCCATTTGGAGCCCTGAAAGTTCAAACATTCTTGTATATGGCAAAGTGGGAGGAATAGGTTTCTTTTGGTGCCAAAAATGGAGGTGGATCTTTTCCTCAACTTGAAGAATTTTATATTGCTGACTGCCCTAAGCTAACAGGAGAGTTGCCTGTCCATCTTCCTTCTTCAGCCAAACTTCAAATTGAAAAATGTCAAAAGCTGGTAGCTTCACTCCGAAGGGCTCCTATCCGTGAATCGCAGCTAAGGTATAGTAATGAGGTTCTGTTTAAGGAATTGCCAATTTGAATGCAGAAGCTCGAAATTCAAAGATGAAAGATTCTTTCAGCCAGAAGCAAGGTGTATCTTACACCACCATCGAGTACATCGTTGTTTGGTTTTTTCAATATCATGTAGCCTGCTAGTATCGTTTTCCTATAATAGTCTATTGCTCTTACCAGAAGCTTCATATTTGATTTGCAAAGAAGGTAGAAAGTGATAGGGGCTAAAAACCTATATGCCAAAAAGGCACACATGCATGTGCAAAGAGACACAAATAGTGCATTCATTGTTCCTCTGCCGCAAGTCAGCCATCAAAGCATTCTGAAGCTTTATACCAATATGGGGTGGATTTCATATTATTAATGATGTTAAAAATATGAAACACTCACTCTTTCAGCCAGAACCAGGGTGAATCTTACACCATCATAGAGTACTTAGGATTTTTACAATATAATGTAGGCTGCAAGTATCATTTTTTGTTAAAAGTCTACTGCTCTTACCAGAAGCTTCATATGTAGCTTGCAAAGAAGGCATAAATTTGATAGTTTGAATATCCATAAGATGGTTCCAACACAAATCACTATGAATCTATGCAATTTGGGCATAACCTCAAGTCAACTAAACCCTCATCCCAACTAAAATGAGATCGGCTTGTAGATCCTTGTCAACTAATCAAGTCTGGCCACATGTTTTGTTTTCTGCTATTATATCTGATCAATTTGGGCACAGTATTGTACAAAAAAATAATAGATTTTCTAACAAGCAAACTTCTTAGTACAGAAGATTAACAGAAACGGAAGCAAGTCACAGACCTTAGGAGAATTAATACCAACCACTAAGAATGATACTGCCACTGGATCAAACAGCATTATCTGTGGCATTATAATTTGACACGTTACATAAATGTTTCATCACTTGGACCACTTGACAACAAGAATAGAGAATTGACAAAGATGCATGGACCAAAGACAACCAAAAACCAACATAAGGAGTGCAGCAGCTCAAGTCAAAGTTGCTGCAAGGATGAAGCAAAGGTGAGAAAAAAAATGTGGGACCAAGCTTAGAGAAACATGCATGTTGGCATAATATATAAACAAAAATATTAACCAGAAAAATAAGAGGAAGACACATTTCAGTGGCCAATGATCTCAGATAATATATTGTCATATGTAAGGATGTTCAAAATTTTGAAAACAAAGTAACTAAATGAATGCAGCAGTTAGACCAAAAAATAAAATTGTTTAGCATAGTAAATTAAAAATTCTATAACATATGATGCAAATTAAAGCTTACCATAATAGAATCAAGTCCACATCCAATTTTATCTTCAGAATGTGGATGATGAGCAAGAAGCTTCTCTACCACAGCTTTCTCATCTTTGGCTGTTAGACGTTCCCCATCCATATACCTACAAAATTAGTCAACAAGAGACGAGCTTTACCGTGCATGCAAATTGCACAAACAGAAACATTGAAATTCACATAACAGCTTCTACTGCAGATATCTAATGTTGCACATAGCATGGCCAGCATTAGTTAGACTCTGCGCTATCAGTTTTCAGACTTAACTTGCAACCCTACACACACTTTGTATCACTATCAAACAACTTTTCTACATCCAAAGATAAGACTTAAACCCAAAAATTGATGATTCATACCCATTGTCTTGAAAATGGAAATAAAGCCTGTCAATCAAAGATAGTCAATATAAAAATCTTATGGGTAGAAGGGCGTAGCCCTAGAGAGGGCAAAACTACCTTAGGCCAAGGCAGGCCATTGATCCTCCCTAGGATTTGAAGAAACCCCTTCAATTTTTTTACTCGGAAAAAAAGGTCCTTTTAAACTAATACCATGTCCCCATAATCCAAGGTTTGAGGACAACTTGCAAATGGTTGGGGTACTAAAGCTTTTATTAACAGCTCCCATACAAACTCACATGGTAGTTTACATTTTATAAAAATGACTACCACGTGGCAGTCCACATATTATTGGCGGACCGTGGTAAGTGCCACTTGAATTGTCACATCAGTTTGTAAACATGGCAAGTGTCATGCGGAGTATCACGTGGAACTTCTTAGTGGCTGACGTGGAAAGTATCATCTCAGTTTGTAAGGAACTTATAGTAAAAGCTATAGTACATCTAGCAACACTCATGTCAAAAAATTATTGGAAGCCTCAATTTCTAATTCTAAAGAAAGGAGAGCCAATTTTAAGCATGGGGAGGCCAAAGGGGGTATAAATGAAAATAGATACAAATTTTTTTCTATTTTGAGTACACAATAATTTAGCAGAATTTTCCTTGCTTACAAAGGAAACATGAAACAATAATTGAATCTATTAGGTTTTAATGTCAGAAAATTCAGTATCAAAACATGTGGTATGGGTTGTATTATTTTAGGTTTTGGTTTAGAGTTGAGTCTGTATGAAATGGGGTTCAAGAAAAGCTGGAATTGAAGATTTGCAGACTTCGATCGCAACAAATTCCAGAGATATTCGATCACAGTTCATTCAATCAAAGCGTGCATCATTTCACATACTTTTATTTTATTTTTTGATAAGTACATCATGTTCGCATACAAAAACCTGAAAGCTTCAATTGTAGTTTGGATCGCAGTTTGTTCGAAAGAAACTAAAACCCTAAAGTTTGATCAATTGAACTTAAACTTGACTCGATCAAACCAGCCACAAACAGTTTTAATTAGACTTTGTTATTATAACCCAATTTTCACCCAACCTATTTAAGCGTAATAACCTACGATTTTCATAAGGGTGAGAGGCCATTGTTTATTGTTATTGAAAAGAAACTTAAAACAGTTTTGAGCATAAACATCTCCTTGTTAGTTGCAAATCAACCACAGAAAAACCTTCGGCCACCAGAGTTCTAGGTTGTGGTGAACAAAGTCTGTTCGTAAAGCCAGAGGTTCTAGAGCCACTGCAGTGAGAGGTGAATGGGTTATTTTTTAAGGTTGCAAGCTGAGTCTAGGATTACAAAGGTTTTGTAAGTTGACTAGTTTGTAGCATAAGTCTTCTATAGTGGATACCTTTGGAGTTGACTAGCCCTCGGAGTAGTTATTTATTTTTTTAAGAGTTCTGCAAAAGTTTTTACTTCAGTACCAAAATATCTATGTGAATTTTCTTTTATGCTTACTTTGATTTTGGTAGCTTAATATGTGGTGTTTGACTTAATTGTTGTTCTAATTGGTGATCTGAATTATGATAAGGCTAAGATATTTTCTAGATTGTTTGAGATTGACGTTAAATTAGAATTCTTCAGAATCTGTCTTTTGTGGTGTCTCTAGAGGGAACACAACGATAGAAGTTTCGAGGACCATTAGCAGAGCTTAAGTCCTTAATTTTTAATACTCTTTATATTTGAACAGCTGCGTTTGTAGCTCCTTTTGTGCTTAGCATGGCCTAATTGTGCCAAAAGACTCCATGCATGCTCCACTAAGGTGGAGCGGGCCTATAACTCGAAAGAACTACGCTCTTGTAATTGGTTCATTGCAATTAGGGGTTGGGTGTCAAATTTTCCAGGCATTATTGATCATATATTGAACATGAATCGGGGGCTTACTTTTCAAAATAATAGGGAAGTTGAAAAAAACATGCCAGCCTTTGCCAAGGGGTTACTATGTAGTTCCACCCCTCTGCAATAGCTTATTGGTTACTTGCCAATAAGTACATAATATTAATATACAAATATAATAATAAATAAAAATATAAAATCCAAGACTCTTTGAGTCAACTCAATTCCAAAACTTGATGTGATATATGGATGAACTGCACAATTGTTGTAAGACACAGACCTCAAAGAACATCATTACAATAAATCTGGACAAGAAACTTACTAGATCAAAGATTCAAGTTGTTTTCCTTTTCTCTAGTAAGAGGTCTCAAAATCTCAATCAACCATTAGAAGTTCAAGTGCTTTCGTTACAGTTATTAAGTCCAAGTGCATTTAGAAAATTAACAATCAAAGGCTATATAGTATGTGTATTTGTTAGATTGTAGTTTGCATTCCTATGTCAATTAGAAATCCAAATTAAACCATCATGATCTGATCTATTAGAGTTTCAAATCAAATATATGGGATCTTAATCTAGGCTCTTAGATGGTTATATTTGAGTTACTACATGGAATTCGGAAAAAGGTATAAAACTCTCTTTTTTTTTTTTATAAGTAATGTTGTATATATCAAAAAGTGCAAAGGAGTGCAACCCTAATACACGGGAAGTAACAAGAGAATGCCTAAGACTAGGGAGAAAATAGAGCAAGAAAATCTGAATAGCTAATAACTACATGAGTTAAATAAGCAGATGTCCAAGTGAAGAGGGAAAAAAAGAAATAGGACTTGAGCTCCTCCAAAGTCCTCTCAAGATTATCGAAATTCCTATTGTTTATTTCCCTCCATATGCACCACATAAGGCAAAGGGGCACCATCTTCCAAGCGACCACACTCCTTGAATTACCCCCAAACCACCATCAAGCCATTAAATCCACCACACTATTAGGCATAGCCCAGGAAAGCCCAAATCAACTCAAAATTGTGATCCATAAGGCTCGAGCCACCTCGCAATGGAGGAGGAGATGATCAACGGATTCCCCATCCAATTTACAAAGGCAGCACCAATTAACCACGATGACTTGTCTTCTCCTAAGATTATCCAATGTTAGAATCTTTCCCAAAGACGCCGACCAAACAAAGAAGGCAACTTTGGAGGGAGCCTTAGTCCACCAGATGCACTTCCAAGGGAAAGAGGGATTGTCTTTGTATGCGATGATTTTGTAAAAAGATCTAACATTGAAAATCCCTTTGCGAGATGGGGTCCACCAAAGCTTATCCTCCCCTTCTCTTCTTACTCTAAGGGAATAAAGCAAGGAATAGAAGGAGGCCAATGTATCCACTTCCCAATCATGAATCAACCGAACAAAACTAACATTCCACTAAAGGGTGCCAAAAGATCCATATTAGTAGCCATAGTCGCATCCTTCACAGAGGCAATGCTATAAAGAGCAGGAAAAGCTACCTTGAGACTAGTCTCGCCGCACCACAGATCATCCCAGAATCTGATCTCCAAACCGTCTCCCGGATCAAATCTAGGTATAAAACTTATTTCAGAAACCAGAACCATATTTGTCTGTTTTTGGAGCATGTATGGCTGTATGAGCGAATGTTTTAGCATGTTTTATTAACTTTTACTTATGTATTGTTCTTTTCTAACCATATATTCTACAGTAAAAATATCTCCAGCACATGGTGTGCTCTTAAAGTGCCTGTACTGCAGGCTTCAAATTGACAACTGAATCCATTTATTCATGAATGACAACTAAGAGGCATTTCTGATAATTGTAACTTTATTCCATCTTTTGAGATTTCCACTACAAAACTCTTTGTTTCCTTTCTGTATTTAGTCCTAGTGTTTTGAAAACATCATGTCCACGTGTGACATCTTCTTTTGGTCGGATATAGTATTCTTATTGGAGTCACCAAACTCTCATTCTTATTATATTTACTTCCATAAAATCTACTTATATTTCATATAACAAGCGACATAAAACAGGCACAAGAAATGGGAGGAAGGGGCGCTATCATCACAAGGAATTAGTAGTGACAAAAAGCTCAGCACACGCTGGAACCAGAACCTTTGTATCGGTACCCTGTTAATTATTTCAGGTCTCATACATGAGAAATTAGGAAACTCTTCTTCAAAAATAAGGTAAAGACCCTAGTTTGAAAGGCATTCCAACATTGGAGGATTAGTAAATTACTAAATTTGCTTGTAGTACCAAATGGATAGATTCATACATAAAAAAACTCAACACCGACTGTGCCTCAGGAATTTTAGAATGCCACTATGAGCTTATTACGAAGTTGGGGTTTGTAATTATGGCCTTATAAACAAAGTTGCTCACTGCCCATGGTACATTTATCACTCTTGATTAGTAATCTTCTTGCCCCAAAGATTTTTATCTATCAATAGTCGGCAGCCTCTACGGAGTATAGTCATCACTGCTCTGTGGAAGTCCCGAATTAGTCTTCACTCTTCAGTCCTCCCTGATAAGGTGATATCAGAACCCTCCCCAGTCCCCACTAATAAGGTGATACCATAACCTCCTCTCCCCCATTACCTAGTAAAGCTTCAAAACTGATCGGATACATGAGTAATTCACTAAAAAAATAAATAAATAAAACGGGGACGGTTGATGTAAAACTCGGCGTGTAAGGTTATTGCATGGTACAACTTTAACAGAAATTACACCAACTTTAGCTTATAGTCCCTCCCTGTTTACTTAAACTTTACAAACTCATTCCTCCCAGTAAAACTCCAAGTCTACCGCTAACCAAAGCAGGAATATGACTTTCCTCACTTTTCCTACATTTTCTCGTAAACCAAACAAACGCTGGAATAGAAAAAACTACGGGACCGAAGTTTTAGGCGTATCTAAGGGAAGAGAGACCAACCTGTCCGAGTGGAGAATCTCTTTGGTGAGCGTAGTGATGGGCTCGATGTCTCGGAGGATCTCCTTTTCTTTGTCCTTCCACTGGCCGTAGTCAGGGTCTTCCCACCGAGGGTGCTTGGGAGGGTCCCTGGCACTCCAGGCCGCGGTGAAGCTGTCTGCAGGAGATAAACTCTCGTCGGCCCGATTCGGTTCGGCGGCGGTGCACCAGGGGCGGCGCGGCGTCGCGAAAATACTGGCGGCGAGCCGGTGGTGATGGTGGAGTCGAAGGCGGAGGACTGGAATGCCTCTGAGAAGCAGAGGGGCGGCCATAAGATTGGAGTGGGCTTGGGAATTGGGGGACTCCTATAGTCCTATTGATGATCATGGTGGTGATAGTCGACAGTGAGTGACTTGTCTGGTGAGGTGGGAGTACTTTTTTTGGACGGATAGGGTAGCATGGAAACCGTCGTCGTTTCGTCATCGCAAACTCTACTAACTAAGAAGCGTTTCCAAATTAATAGGAATGAAATTTAGAAGGGATTTTTTTTTTTTTTTTTTTTTTTAAAATAAGTAAAAGAACTATATCAACATAACAATGCAACAATTAAATATTAACAAAATAACACTCTATAACTTCAAAGAGGATACCAAAATGTTGTTAGCTGAGCTGGTTATAACGTTCATTGTGAAAATTTGCAAAGGTTTTTAACTTTAGATTAACATAATAAACAGGGACGTTGCCAGCCTTGAGAATGGGCAGGGACCATGGCTGAAAAAATTTAATGGGCAGGGATTCCCCAGCCTTAAGGTGGTTCCGCCCCTTGCAGCAAATAAGACCCCTTGAGTAGTACCTACGTCTTTTAAGCAAATGGTTGGGGTTTTAAAATCAAAGGACATGGAAATCATTCGGAATACACCATTAAAATAATTAGAATTATCTTGTTATTTTGCTTATAATACTCAGTGAAATGATTGTAAAAATCACATATCATTAGTCTTCTTTCACAAATATGATTTGCTCCACTCAAATAACGAATTCTCGCTTCTTCTTTCTTTTATTTTCTCATGAACAATCATCATGACGTTGGAACGAGTGTATTATAAGTTTTTCTTTTGTTGTTATGCAGCAAGAAATAATAATGGTTTTGAAGTGATGTAAATAAATGGTTATTTGGGAGAAACACACTTTGGGTTTTCATGGCGCTTCATGTTGGTGATGAGGGAGACAGAGCACATGCTTAGGATTATGTTGTACATTCAATGGTGATTTAATCGGAGGCATGAGAACATGATGTAGGCAATAATACATCAAAATATATATGCTAAAACTTCACAAAATATCTTCCCAATTTTTATCTTGTTTTGAAATTATTTTTCGAATTTTAAAAACTCTCAATTTAGGATATTAAACTTTCAATTTTTTATAATGTTTTATATTTAATATTTTCAAAATACCCATGTTTATTTTTATAAAAACTTGCAAAGATTAAGCGTTGGTTAGGATCTAACTGAATTTACAAAAATACCTATACTTGAATATTTGTAAATTTTTTTATATAAAAAAACATGGGTATTTTGAGAATTAAAAAAAAAAATTACCGGAAAATCCTAATGGAGGAGAACATTGCAAAAAAATTGAAAGTTGGTATCCTAGATTAAGAGTTTTTGAACTTCAAGAGTAATTTCAAAATGAGTAAAAGTTCAAAAAAAAAATTTATAAAGTTTGTATAAATGGTATGGATAATGTTCAATTGAGGTCAATAGATGGCGGTTGAAGTAGTTTTGAAGTTGGGTGAAGGTAGAAGGGAAAGAGAAGATTAGCTCATGGTGGGTGAATGGGATTTGAGTTTCAGTCTCACTCACTGCCAAGGGTTCAATGATTCTTAGATGGTGTTGTTACAACCTATATCATGGATAAGCATTATCTTAAATTTTGAAGGAATTGGAAAAGAAATCTTTTTTTTTTTTTTTTGGTTTTTTGTTTTTTCTTTTGTGATTAAATTGTTCTTAAAAGTTAAAAAACTACCCGTCTCCAAATGGTAGTTCAATTAGCTGTAGACCACGCCTTATAAAGCGAATGTCACTAATTTGAACCCACCCTCTTGTGTGGACATGTCAAAAAAAAAAAAAAAAAGTTAAAAACTACCCAACAAGACCATTCACAATGGAGGAGTCAAATGATACTTTTATCTAAAATAGCTAATCAGATTTATAAAAAAATCCTATGGATTAGCTAAAAAAAATGTTACATATAACATTGTTTTTCAAATGAGCCATTTTATTTTTTATTGTTTCTCTCACATGTTTTCTCTCTTTCTTAAAACTTTTCTTACTTTTCAAGGGATCATTATGAAAATATTATTTCACAATTTTTAATAAAAAGATATTTCATAAGTATGATTGACATTACTATGAGAATATGGTTTTCATACTTAACGTTAGCAAATACAACATTTAAAAAATATAACCGTTGAAAAATATAATTATTATAAAATACAATCATTTCAAAAATATTATTGTTACAAAAATGATTATTTGAAAAATAATAATGGTTGAAAAATTATTGTGCTAAACGAATTGCCATTAAAAAATAAAGAGTGAAATATGAATTTTAGAAAAGAAATAAAGAAAGAATCAATAAAAAATAAAAAAATAATATTTAAATGATATATATAAAAATATAGCTAATCGGATGTAGGAGGCCTTTAAAAATTCATTAGCTAAATTAGTTAAAGTGAGTTTTGATGAGTCATTTTTTATAAAAAAAATTGGCTACTCCATTGTGAGTGTTCTTATGTCATCTAATCAAATTAAATCAATAGTTAAAAAATCCACAATTTTATTTTACAACTATTAAATAATGTTGAGGTGTTAATTCCAACCCATCCTTGAGTTTTTTTTTTTTACCATTGATGAATAGTTATGGGATAAAAATATAGTTTTTCACATGAATAATACTACATACTCTCACTTCTTCACACCCATTCTTCTACACCCATAGGTAACTTTTAAAATTACTGGATCGTATTGGATGAATCTTTATTGGATTTTAATTTAAAGGTGATTTCAAAAGCCGCCTATAAATGTGAACAGGTTTGAGTATATGTAGCATTACTAGTAGCAAAAGAGTAATACTATAAACCATAAACCACATTTTTATTGTGTAACTATCCACGATGCTAACACAGAAGTTTAAAGAGGAATTTCTTTCACTTTTATAGACTAGGTTAAAAGAAATTCCTTCAACCTAGTTTAGAGAAAAATTTTGTCTATCTAAAAATTAGTTGAGACTAACACATCAACATAATAAAATTGTTGTAGAATAAAAATTTAATTTATAACATTACTCAAAATTTGCGAGGATTTTAACATTAAAAAAACATGTGCATTTCACATGTTTAAGGGACACGTGTCACTTTTATAGACTAAATTAAAAGAAATTTATTTAACCCAGTTTAGAGGAAAACTTTATCCATCTAAAAATTAGTTTGGACTAACACATCAACATAATAAAATTGTTGTAGAATAAAAATTTAATTTATAACATTACTCAAACAATATATCACTATCGCACTAAGTTGATGTAACATTCTCAATCCACCATTAATGGACGGACTCGTGGATATGAAGCTAAAATGGTTGATTGGTTGTTGTTATGGGTGGATTGTATTAAGAAGTCACAACTGCAACTTTATTAGTTAGGTTATTTTGTTAGAGTTGGTGACGGAAAGTCCAAATCTTCTTTCCAATTTTGGTTTTTTTGTTTTTTTTTTTTAAATAGAAGAAACTACACTTATTATTTCAATTTTACACCCAAATTGTAATATCTTTTAAACTTTAAAAAATTATAATTAACTCACAAATTATCTAACCATTAAACTTAGCTCATTCCATTAGGATTTTTTATTAAATCTAACCAAAGTTTAAAAAGAGGACAATAATCCTCTTGCATCAGATAAAAATACTAATTAAAACAAAAAACCATCGTGGGAAGAGACTATGTGGCCGTGAGTCCGGCTAGGGAAGTTTTTTTTCTTTAATGTAAAGACAATAAAGAGTATAATTTTAATTTCACAAAAAAGAAAAGAAAAGAAAAGAAAAGAGTATAATATACATTTTATGTCGTGCATCACACCTGACCTATTTTTAAACAAAATTGGCTAAGAGTTTGTTTGAGATTGTGTTTTAGAAATAGAGTTTTTAAATCAAACAGAACTTTTGGGCAAAAGTTTCATTTTTAAGCTTTTGTTAGAAGTGCGTTTTTGCCATTTTTAAGCTTCTTTGACATTTAAAAGCGCTTTTAATTTTTTTACCAGATAAGTGTTTTTTTTTTTTTTTTTTCAAACAGATTTTTTGAGTGTTAAGAGTAGTTTTAAGTTCTTCAAATGCAATCTTAAACAAATTCTAAGTGATAGGGTTAGATGGTTTTTTAAAATTTAAAAAGATATTATAAATTTAGATATAAATTTGAGGAATAAATATAATTTCCCCTTTTAAAAATCGTTCTTGTGCTCTTGTTTTGTCCTTTTTTTTTTTCTTTTTCTTTTTTTCTTTTTGGTTTGGAGGCAATTAGTTGTTCAAAGAGAAATGATAACAAATATTTTCTCAATCATCTTCCTATAGTGAATGGATGAATCTAATTAACAAAAAAAAAAAAAAAAAAGGAGGATAAATTTACCATTAAATTTTTGTATGATATTTCACAAATTTAATAATTAGATTTAAAAAAAATAAAATAAAAAATGATTGAGAGAATGATATGTAGCCGATGGGCCACCTCTTAACAATTGAAAGGCCCAAAAGATTCTCTTCCAAATATGGACCATAACCAAATAGAAGCAACCCAACTAAAATTCCACTTTTAGACTCCTCTTTTATTTTTTATTTATTTATTTTTTTTCACAAAATAAACCCCTAAAATGAAACGACTTTCCAATCAATCTCATCTCCCCATAATACACCACTCATTAAAATATTTTTCAAACTAAAAATTAAAAATACTTACCCAAATACAAGTATAACCAATATGTATTTTTTTTAATCAACGCGGAAGACGGGGAAAAGGGGGAGACAAGTATAACCCATGCGATTACTCATTTTTTGGCTCAATTTCATTAATACGAATTTTAAAAATATGCAACAAGAAATAAGCTAGAAATTTGCGTAAAAACATAAGGACGCCCGCTCCTTATCCTTGCTCCGTGTTTTAAAAGGATATTATGTTTCTATTATTTATGTTTTTTTTTTTTTTAATTACCTTGTTAATACCTAGGTTTTTATGTTTTTATTTTGGGTTAAATAGTTTATTATTACCTGAGTTTGCAGTTTTTAATTTTTTCTCACCTAGGGTTCAAACACGGTCATAAATGGTACCTGACTTATAGAAAAAGGCCAACTTAATACCCCCGTTAGCCAAAACTAGCAGAATGCCACGTGTCGTCACAGAGATATGCCATGTGTTGAAAAAAAAAAACTAAATCTAAAAAAAACAAAACAAAAATTGAAAAATTCATGGGGTGGCCGCCCACCCCATTTTGGCCAAGGCCACCCCCAGACCAGTCTTGGGGGTGGCTGAATGACCAAAATGGGGGTGGCCATAGGCGGGGTGGCCGGCCACCCCCATTGGCCAAAATAGGGTGGCCGACCACCCCATGAATTTTTTATTTTTTATTTTCTCCACCTAAGTATAACCCTTTTATTTTTTTCATTTAAATTTCAATTCATATCACAGATGATATATGACTTATGGGTAAATACCAGTTTAGTATCTTTATCATCATTCCGTCAGTCAAACTAACGGATTGTAATGTGAACTGGTTTCGACCACCCCATAAGCCGGTCTGGGAGTGGCTTGGCCACCCGGCCCACCCTCAATGACCAAAAAGGGGGTGGTTCAAAGGCCTTCGGAGTGGTTCGACCACCCCCAGACGGGCTGCAGGGGTGGCTGAAACCACTCTCATGGTAGTCCATTAATTTGGTTTTTACCTATAAGTCAAACACTATCTGTGATACACATTGAAACCTAAGTGAGAAAAATAAAAACGTGAAAATCTAAATATTAAAAAGATAATTAACAAATTTTTTTAAAGAAATATATGAGAAGGGAAAAATGGTTTGAAAATGAAAGTTATGGGTTTAACTTGAAACAATAGATGGTTTTAAAATGAAATTTTAATTAAAAAAAAAAAAATGAAAGATGAAAAAAAAAAATTATAGACATTCTTTAAAATGACTAGTATTAATCCACAGCATGAGTTTTTTCAAACATAAAGCAACAGATCAAAAAGACTAATCTACTCGCCACTTGGAGATGTGTGTAGTGGTGGATCTAGGAATTGGAGTTACCCGGGGCGTAAAAAAATAATTTTTTTTTTCTCCTTATGTATTATATATATTTTTTATAATACGGTAAATACAATCAAAAAATAAATTATACCATAATATATGTATCACAAATCAAATCAAACTCATCAAATTACCCAAAAAAAAAAAAAAATCAAAGTAACTATTAAAAATCTTCATCTAATGACGTCACAAACACATAATAATTTAAACTACTTACAAAATAAACTAATTACAATTAAATGACTGCTAGTGTCTAAGAAAAATGAGTACTTTTAGTGGGCTATTAGCATACGGCTATTTCTTTTAGAAAAGCCTCAAATCTCAATGCATAAATTACATTAGAGTCTAAGACTACATAAAAGAGACTAGAGTTTAAATTTAACCAAAAAAAAAATCACATTTATCTATAAACTATGACCAAAAACACTAAAAAATTCACCCACTATCTTTTTTTAATAATAACTATTATCTACTATCTCTCTACTAATAAAATATAATTTTATTCTCTCTTTAATAAAAAATGGCCCCATTTCTCTACATAATAACCATTTGAGCGACAGAAAGAAGGCCAAGAGTGCCCCTGGTAATTTTTTTTTACCAGGGGCACCCATTAAAATTTTGATGGAAAATACTTAATAAAAGTTTTTTAAAAAAAATTTACCAGGGGCGCCTGCCCCCAGGTCGCCCCTGTGTAAATCCGCCACTGGATGTGTGCTTATATATAGTAAGTTGTAACCCATCTACAAAGCGGTAGAATGCAATCTTAGAATTATCATCTAAAAAGGATCACCACCTACCTAGAGCAAAAATGTTAGCTTAGAATCCCGGTTCCCATTGGACATATTCACTAGGTTCATGATCACAAGTTTGTATGTATTAAAACCAACTTCATAAACAATTTGTAAAACCAACTTCATAAACCCCAATGTTGAATGAGATTTGTTGATATTAGTAGCTTTCTTGAGACGTTCACCCTCAGCACCAGAACTCTTCTGCCTGTGAGAGAAACATATAGCCAACAACGCCAAGACATTAGTTGAAATTTATAAATACAATTATTTCAACTCTTTTTATGATATGAGATATTCTTCTTTGCATCAATTTACCTTTCAGATCCAGCTAAATCAACAAGATTAAGCCGAGCAAATTGATGATGAGTTACACCTTGGGATTCCCACTGATAATAAACAATGAATTCTCAAACCAGGATAACATTTGGAAAACAGAGATGAAGTATACAAGAAAATGAAGGAAAAAAAAAAATATTTACATTTGCTCACCTTACTTTCAATTATGCAAGTAAATACACTATGTGAATGACTGCTGGCACGATTCATATTACTAGCAGCTACCTTTCTGTTTGCTTTGCCCTATAAATATAAGAAGAAGAAAAAAAAGGGAAGAATATAAGAGTTGTGTACTTAACCAATAGAAAGAACGTCTATATCAACTGGATAAATTGTCTACGGCCTTAGACTTCGACTATGTCTCGGACATATATACCTCTTTCTAGACAAAGTGAAGAAAGTGTAGACAAAATGTGTAGTCTTTATATGATTAAATTAATTAAAGGACAACCATTTAGACTCTCCAAATATTTGAGAGCACTATTTTACTATAAACAATTGAAGCAACTGATAAAGGGGTTATATACTAGAACAAGTTGTTGAATAATATCCCAAGCACTTGTAACTTCTACTTCCTTCAGATTTTCTAGTCTTCTCTTATCTGTAACATAGACATTAAAAATGTGGGTTTTCTGTAAGCATAAAAGGTTGGTCAAAGCTTTTGAAAAATTTATCCATACTTGCAAGTTGCTAGTTGATGGGTCCAAAAGATCAAGAATTTGTTCATTGTATATTTCCAAGAATGAGCATTTACAAGTGAAACTTAATTTTTCTTCTCTAGGGGTCACTTTTTCCTGCATACCACAATCACACCAATAATAATTGAATTTAATCAATTCCTTACAACATTGTCTGCAGGACTTGTTGGCGCGGGGAAAGAATGTATAATGACACATATAAGACTTGGATTGGCGGCGAAAACATAGATCTACTTGAAAAAAAAAAAATCAATCTAAGAAAGCTTGCAGAAACCAACAAAGTCAAAATATCGGGGAGGACAACGAATTGCGAGGTGGGGTAGGCGGTCAAAGCGATGGAGGAGGCTGAACGCTATTGCTGAAGTCTAAACAAAATCTAAAAAAAAAAAAAAAAAAGAAAAAAAAAAGGGAAAGGAGGAAGGATGGAAGAAACCATCATTCCTCCCTTTTCGATCGCACCAGAAGGGACCGGATGCATAGAGGCCTTTTAAATTTTTTTTTTTTTTTACATGTCCACATAAGAGGGGAGGAAAAATTTGAACTAGTAATTTTCGCTTTATAAAGCATGGTTCTCAGCCGATTGAGCTATTCCTTAAGGACGTAGAAGCTTTTTATATATAAAAGAAATACGAAAAAAAAAAAAATGATTGGGGATGAATTTAAGATTCTATTCTTTAAAATTTGAAAAAAAGAAGCTCTTTAAAGCATCGTTCGTGCCCACTTATTTGCGTAATTGAATTTGGTGTTGCATTATCCTCTTCCATTGGTCATTCTCGAGTCGCGACACGTGAGAGAGCCCATCCTCGCTCCCACTTCAGAAGACTATTCTATTTTTGTTTTTATTTTTTTGTTTTTTTATGGGTCTTAAAAAAGAACTTTTTTTATTCTAAAGGAATAAAAAATAGCAATTGTACGAACAGAACTCAACAAAAGCCAAATGAAATCTGATTTCAAGTCCGTTTCTGAAAATTGCAAGGAAGACGGAGATTGAGAGGCTGGCTCTTGAGTGGCTCGAAGCTCCTTTGCGGTGGTGCCCAGGATAAGAAATACGAAAGGCTGAGGGACGCATAGCTCGCCCGTCCGTTTCTCTACTCGCCCTGGATGGGCCAGTCAACTTCGACGGCTGCAATCTCCAGCCGCCGCGAAAGCATTCAAAGCCATCGGTCCAAGGCCAAATCATCGGCCCTGATCTCCCCGATGCACACAGACGATGTTGAAGACTTCGAGTGGATCGTCGATGGAGGCACCGACTACATCTCCGAACTGCCAGACGAGTGCCTGGCTTGCATTTTCCAGTCTCTCGGCTCCGGCGACCGCAAACGCTGCTCTCTCGTCTGTCGCCGGTGGCTCCAGATCGAGGGACAGAGCCGTCACCGTCTCTCCCTCAACGCCCAGGCAGATCTCCTCTCTAAGATCCCTTCCCTCTTCTCCCGATTCGATTCCGTCACCAAACTCGCCCTGAAATGCGACCGCAGATCCGCGAGCATCGGCGACGAGGCGCTCATCCTCATCTCGCTCAAATGCCGCAACCTCATGCGCCTAAAGCTCCGAGCCTGTCGCGAGTTGACTGATGCCGGTATGGAGGAATTCGCGAAGAACTGCAAGGGTTTGAAGAAGCTCTCGTGTGGATCTTGCACCTTCGGAGCCAAGGGAATGAACGCTGTGCTCGATAACTGCTCGGCTCTCGAAGAGCTATCCGTGAAGCGCTTGCGTGGCATCACCGATGGTGCCGCGGCTGAGCCGATTGGCCCTGGCGTAGCTGCTTCATCGCTCAAAACGATTTGCCTGAAGGAGCTCTACAATGGACACTGTTTTGGTCCTGTGATTATAGGCGCCAAGAATTTAAGAACATTGAAGCTCTTCAGGTGCTCCGGCGATTGGGATAAGCTTCTCCGAGTTATGACGGATCGTGCCTCTAGCTTAGTCGAAATTCATCTCGAGAGGATTCAGGTCAGCGATCTCGGTCTCGTGGCGATCTCCAGTTGTTTGGATCTGGAAATTCTGCACCTCGTTAAGACCCCGGAGTGCACGAACGTCGGGCTCGTATCGCTCGCGGAGCGTTGTAGGCTCTTGCGGAAGCTTCACATTGACGGATGGAAGGCGAATCGGATAGGCGACGAGGGCCTAATTGCCGTCTCGAAAGGTTGTCCCAACCTTCAGGAGCTGGTTCTCATAGGTGTGAATCCCACAAAACCGAGTTTGGAATCTTTAGCATCGAATTGCAAGAACCTAGAGCGCTTAGCTTTATGCGGAAGCGATACTGTTGGTGACGCCGAGATTTCGTGCATTGCTGCGAAATGCGTAGCGTTGAAGAAGCTTTGTATAAAGAGTTGCCCGGTTTCAGATCAAGGCTTGGAAGCCCTTGCGGGCGGGTGCCCGAATTTGGTGAAAGTGAAGCTCAAGAAGTGTAGAGGAGTAACGGCCGAGGGCGCTGACTGGTTGAAGGCAAGTAGGGAATCCCTTGCCGTGAATTTAGATACTGGTGAGCCTGAGCATCAGGATGCGAGTGCGAGTGACGGAGCACAAGAAAATGCCGTCGAATTTCCGCCTCCAGTGCCCAGTCAAATGGCAGCGGCGGCCAGTATTGCGTCAAGCAGTTCCGGTCGATCGAGTTCGTTGAAGTCTAGGTTAGGGCTTTTAACTGGGAGGGGCTTAGTGGCTTGCACTTTGAGAAGGTGGACAAGTGGTAGCGGCAGTGCCCGGGGTAGTTAGATAAGGAATCTGAGCAAAAAGTTTCAGAATTGAATAGCATGCTTGCTCTTGGCTCTGTTTACATTGTTTTGCGTTGTATTACTTGATTCCGTCTTTTCTTTTCTTCTCTCTCTCTCTCTCTTTTTTTTTTTTTTTTTAATGTAATTTAATTTTATGCAGTGTGCTGTTTATTGCCTTTTAAACTGAATCTTCGCTGCTGCAGGTGGTAATACACACTTTTTATCATTTCTGTTCATTTGGTGAACTCACTTTTTTACTCTGTTTTATTGAATGAGTGCGGCACCATCAGTCCTAGTCTTGAAATCTATGTAAGACATGTTCCTGATTATTTGATTAGTACCCGGGAATCAGACTTGCGAGAAAATGTCTAAAATTTTCAGTACTCAAGAAGTATTACTTCATGTTATTGGTTGTGTACTGTATGGTTGATATCTATTCTCTCTCCCTGTCTCTCTGGGCAATAGCTACATTTCAAAGACATCATTATTCATTATTTCTTGAGGATGAACACCCTTGGCGGGGCTTGATCGAACCCACTAACAGGTTTGGTGAGAGGATTGAAGTCATAATACTCCTATGATATGATGCAAGGAAATTACTTGTGTGCTGATGTAATTATGGAAATAGGCAGATATCCTGCCTACATACTTGTTACAATGTTACCAATGAGCCTAACAGGTAGCTAGAAAAGGATATTGCATAGTGTAAGACATTTGCTGAGGGAGGAGCACCTAGCAGCTGGTCGTTGGTAGTCTTAGAGAGAAAGGAGGGTTTCAATCAGCAGAGTGCTAGCCTGGCATCAACTTCTTGATGGGAGTTACTGTGTTTATTTATAAGTGACAGGGTTCATTGGCCTGCTCTTGGTGCTTATTTCAGGTCAAAAAGAATAGAGGTAAATTAAGCTTCATGTCTGCTTGGTTTTGTGTGTATATTAAGGGTTCTTTTGTATGAGGTAAATGTATTTACCATGTTAATCTTTGCTAGTATGTTATTGTTCTATTGCATCTTACATTTCGGTTTTGTCTTTGCTCTAGCTGGCTTACTTCCCTGGCATATTTGTAATCAAGAGTTACTTACATCGTAAATGTTCTGATTGCAGCAATGATGCTGATGATAATGATGCTTTTGGGGAATCCACAATTGGGCCGAGCAAATATTTCTTATGCAAGGGAGAGGCTTTGATTTTGCTTTTGGTACTCCCTTGCACAACACACACCTTTCAAGCATGTCCATGGTTTGATCTTTGTATGTGTGTGAAGTTATATGTCACAATTATTACCATTTTTTTTTTCTGGGTCAATTATTACCAAGATTGAGGCTTGAGCAACTACCTAAACAATAGCAGATCATATTTTCATTAAGCAAAAAGAAGCTACCAGGGCCTTGAAATTTTGAGCATCATGACCAACGAGAAAAGGTAACTTTTGGTTTTTAAGGCTTGATTTTGCAGCTTTGAGATATGTTTTCTCTGGAGAATCCAGCTTAGTACACTGCTAAGATATACAGTATTATGTTCCATAACATGTCTGTTTAATGAAGAATTTCCTCCTAAATTTGGATAGAGGGCATTTCGATATTTATTCTTGTTCACAGGCACACAACAGGCCCTTTCAAGCATGCCCATGATTTGATCTTTGTCTGTGCATGTGTGTGGGTGAAGTTATATTTACCCAAATTTTTTGACAGGTATAAAGTAGCTCTACTACACAATTTCGAGAACTGGCCTACTTGTAGTTGCTGTCTACGAGCTCTGTACAAAATTTGACATCTTTTTTCTGAAAATAGCTTATGATAACCCAGGAGCAAAAAGTTTAGAAGTAAAAGATATGCTGGTCTATGTCATACCAATTAGCTTTTAAACTCCTCCCATAATAATTTTCATACTGCAGCTTGTAATATACTTGACACGTTGAAGGAGCTCAAGTTCTTTTTTATTCTCATTATACTTGGACAGCTGCGTATTTAGCCCCATTGGTGATTAATTTTAATGATTTTTTGTTCTTTTTTCTCCTTCTAGATAGGCTTGTTTCTTATGTACTTTTTTGTGTACGAGAGCCACTTATATAAAAATATGTATATACTTTACACGAGCAATGGTAAATCTCAGTAGTTTGTATTTTTGGCTCTGAATATCCAGTATGCAATTAATTCCTACATTCCCAATGTGTATGTAAGAATGGCTTGACCAGTGGAGAAGGTGCAATATGTTAAGTTTAATGTTTTAATGAAAAAAGGAAAATGATGATAACAAATGTCAAAATTGGTTTTGCTGTTTTAGGGTTTTATCAGGCTGAATTTTAGAGAAGATTCCTTGAGAACTTCAAAGTGTTCAGATACTGCAAAATCATATTATGAAAATAGAATACGAGTATCAAAACCAATTTGTAAGAGATGGGATGGTGATTGGTGAATGCACTGAAGGTTACTGTCTTATAGCTTTCCTATAGATTTGGCCCAAAGCATGCACAGATGACAACCGTACAAATACAGAAGCTGTTTAACTTGTAGTGGACAGAATGAATAAACCAACTTTTCTTTGTGCTTACTTTACTTGCTTATCTGATCACTTTCTAGGCCAAAATGGCTCGTTGGGGAAATTACAATGTACGTTGCCTGTCGAAAAGAAAGAACAGAATCTGCTTAACGTGTAGTGGACAGAATAAATAAACCAAATTGTCTTGGTGCTTATGCTTGCTTATCTGAACTCATCCAATGTCGATTCTTTAGGCTCGGGTTCGTTTAGATAAAAGTCAAAACTTCGAACTTACGCCAATTAGGATAGCTAATGGCTTAAGTCCAAAATCTAGCAATTAATAATTATAATATTTAAATCTAGCAAGAATGTTAATTAATGAATGCAATTAATAATTATAATATTTAAATCTAGAAATAATGTTAATTATAGATCTATCCATAACGATGATTGCAATGTATCAATAACGAAGAATAACATCAAAGATTTAAATATTGACAATGAGGGAATGACCGCATCATGTATGTATGAAATGAGGAAAGGATGAAGCGAATAAAGGAGAGAAGATGTGACTAACTGGTTTTGCAGTGGTGGATTGCTTTACTCCAGGCTAATGGTGACCCGACAAGTTTCCACTGGTAGCTCAAGTAGAAAAAGCTAGCGCGCCACATGACATTTTCTCTCAGAAAGTGTGCAACATGTTAGGTAGGGGTGGGAAATGGGATGTTTGTTCAAAATAGCAAGACTTTGTAATATTGCACATGGTCCACATGGAGTGATTTAGACTCTATAGGGAGCAATGACGACCAAAAATGCTTTGAGAGAGATTAATCAAGGTTAAGTGGATTGCTGCACACCACCTTTGCCGTCAAGTTTCCAAAAGACTCGTCGATTGTGCCATACCACTCAATACATGGTCACTTCATGTTTGATGATAGATTTGTTGGATCATATCCTTACCTACCAAATCATTGTTTCCCTTCTTTCCTTACGAGACAACTCGTTGGCTTGTTTATGATTGCAAAGAGATCAGCTGAAAGCTAAAATAGGCCGTCGGTGGTTGAGCTCTTGCAGAAATTGGTGTCGAGATAGACCATCGCATGGAGCCGATTTGGGATTCATCCCCCTTATGCTCCATAACTCTGCAGTAAAATATCGGTTGGGCTTTTGACCTTTTGTAATAAACACAGGAAATATGTCTGACTAAGATATGTATAGGCTAGGTGATCGACCCTCCCAAGTCCCAAGTAAAATATAGGATGGGTGGCCGATCAGAATTTGTATAAGTTAGGTGACTGGCCCTCTCTAGTAGAGTATGGTATGGCTGACCATTTGTTTAGGAAGGGTGATTGTTTTATTCAAACATATACCATTTATAAATTACAAATTATCATAAATTGTAACGCTCCTATTAAGTAACCCTTATGTTAGTAACCGAAACCACTACTAACTATAGTTACACTTAATAAATATGTTGTGGTTAGTGTTAGAGAATATGTGGGCTTGTCTCACATTGCTATTTGCTAATGTATGAGAATCTCTCTCCCTTTAGTTTCTATATATTGGAACATTCTATGTACTATCAAATTATTCAATAAAAGCAAGATATAGTTTATTGGGCTTTAGTGTACGGCTATATACCAAACCACTTTAATCTTATGTCTTTTTATTTATTATTCTACTTTATATTTCCGCATTATAAAATCTTACCGTTAGATGGTTGGTTATGGCTTAATAAATCTGTTGTGGTTAGTTAGGTGGTTGGTTATGTGCTAATAAGATAGGAGTTCTAACACGACTTTGTATTCATATGGTCACATCTCTTATAAGAATTTAGAAGAAGAGTGTGGGGACGATTGATTTAAAGTTAGGAAAATATTTGGATTATTTAATTATTATACTTTTTATTATATATTTTTGCAAACTTACATGGCAATCAACCTTTTATGAAAATAAATTTGAGTCTTACATAAATTGTTAGGTAACTAATCACATTTTTAGTAGTTGATATAGTAAATACCATGTTGTAGATTATTACATGTCAATTTATATTGGACACAAATTTTTTCAAACCAGTTTAGAGTAAAATTATTTCTACCTACATTAACAAATGTCAAGTGTACTCTAATATGTTTGAGTTTCTTAAAAATCAATGTTTATGTTTTTAGGTTAAAATAGTAATAAATAATGGTTAAGAATGTTAAAAAAAATACAGAACAAGATCTTCTTCAGTTCATTTTGGATTGGAGAATATCCAGTTAATGGTCAGGATCTCTTTAAGAGATCCTAAGACCATAAATAAGACATTTGTCCTATTAATTAAAAAAATAATAAAATATTATATATATATTTTTTAAAAATTATAAAAAATTAAGAAGTGGCTGGCTACCATTGGGGGTGGCCAGACCACCCCCAAGGGCCAAATCTAAAAAAAAAAGATAAATTCGTTTGGCGCTTGGGGTGGCCGGACCACCCCCAAGAGCCAAACAAATTTATGTTTTTTTTTTTTTAGTTTGGGTTTATGGGGGTGGTCCACCCCCTATAGCTCTTATTATTATTATTATTATTATTATTATTATTATTTATTTTTTAATTTAGTTTGGGTTTATGGGGGTGGTCCACCCCCTATAGCTAAGATGGGTGGCCAGCCACCTCTTATTATTATTATTATTATTGTTTATTTTTTAATTATTTTTTTTAATCTGAAATTTTTATTTTTTTGTAGTGGGACATGTGTCCTATTTGTAGCTATAAGATTTCTTCAGCCCTGAACTAGATATTCTTCAGTCCATTATGGATTGGAGATGATCCTATTCCAAAAAATACGTGCATCTCACAAGTTAAATGACGACATTTAGAGCATGTTTGGAATTGCGTTAAAAAATGTAAAAAATACTTTTAATACTTAAAAAGTTGTGCAAAACAAAATGTTGACATGCTTGGTAAAAAATTTTAAAACTACTTATTTAATTTTTTTTACTCTAAAAATTGTTAAAACTCACTTTTGAAAAAAAGTTAAAAATATAAATTTTTTCTAAAAAGTTCTTTTTGACTTTAAAGGCTATACTTTTCAACATAATTCTAAACATGATCTTACTAGAGTGTGTTGGAGAAAAATTTTCTCCAAACTAATTTAAAAAAAAGTTTCTATCCATTCATATTTTAGTGGTTGATATAATAAATGTCGTTTGAACTAAATATCATGTGCTAAAGGCTTATGAAATGTATCGTAATTAATCAACACTAACTAACAAATCATAGGGAGAATTAAGAAAAATTTAAAAAATTCATGCATTAAATTGAAATCGACGATAAATTTTGCCAAAACGGAAAAACAAAGAACAAAAGAAAACGTGTAATCGTGTCAAACCTAGTCTTCAAAAGTGAACTAGCACTGGTTTCTTTCTCTTGAAATCTGTGTGCGTTTGGATCAAAGACAGAGAGATTAGAGAGAATGGCATTTCTAGGGATTGATTTCAGCTGCGCTCTGGGATCTCTCCGCAACGGTCAAATCCCACCCAAAGACTGCTTGCTGCCTCTCATTTCCAAGCTCCTCGGCTATTGCATCGTCGCCGCTTCCACCACCGTCAAACTCCCCCAGGCACGTCAAATAAATATTTATATATTGGTAGTTTTAGTTTGGTTTTGATCCTGTTGATTGAAATTACCTATCGCACAGCGTTGGATGCGCTGAATTAGGGGTTTGACTTGACCTGTGGGTTACTTGCTTGCCTTAGTTTTCGAATGAGCGCATGAGATTTGGTGCAACGATTGTGAAAAGATTGCGTATTGGGGGGTCGGGCTTATGATTTTTGCATTCAAAGTTAACCGTTGGGAACCCATTCTTCAGTAGACTCCAGACGTAGAAGGATTTGCCTTTTCTTTCTTTGATAAGTGCTATGAATTCGAAGGAACGCTCTGATATTAGTTTTCAATGTTATGAGCAAGAGCTCATCTTTGTAGTCCTTTGTTCATGGTTAATTGGAGTGAAATTATCCCTAAACCATTTATTTAAAGCATACAACTCTTTCGAAAGCTATTAGTTATAATCTGTAACTGACTTATGGAATTAAAATAATTGGAATTTGAAAATGAATGCGACTAACTATAACGTAATTTTGTAAAGGAATTTGTGATCCCCAATAATGCCATTGTTCTTAGTTCACCTTAATGAACCTGGTTCTTGCAGCATGCTTTATTAATGCTTTTGGTTAGTTTGATATCATCCATTATATCGTGCTTTTGTTCTGAAATTGCAGATATTAATAATTTTGAAACATAAAAGTGTTAGGGGCCTCAGTGTTGTGGCCTTTGAGCTTGAAGTAGTGGGCTACACCATTTCTCTGGCATATTGTCTACACAAAGGGCTTCCCTTTTCAGCTTATGGGGAATTGGCATTTCTTCTGATCCAAGGTACGTTCATGCCTTTATTATTTTTGTTTTCAATCTAAAGCATTGCAGTGAATATGGGTGTGTGAAACAAAAAAAAAAAAGAAGTCATGCTAGTATGTGTAAAGGACTGTGCTTGCAGCATCAAAGAGTGTCTAGAACTGTAGATGTTTTGCTTTGCCTCTATAACTGGTCCTGGTTAGGTTTAGGGTTTCCAATTGAGCATTTGATCAATGCTCTTATGATGTTAAATTACCAACTAAAAAACAGTTTTGTCAGCTGTGATTTGGAAGGAGAAAAAAGGAGAGGGGGGGGGGGGGGGGGGGGTGTGGGGAGGATTGAAAAGCATGGTCCAGAAAAAGGAAAGGCATAGTACAGAAAATGTGTTTCAACTGTGACACTGGTCACAATCCCTTAAATTGTAGCATGGTTGGTTCATGTTAAATGATGAGTGGCATAAATAGTAATTATAAAATTGGAGCTAGAACCCCTAGGGATTAGCTCAGGTAGTAAGGGCCTTAGTCTCGGTGGCATTTCCACCTGGTTTAAGGTTTGAATTTCCTTGGGTGGAAACAATTCCTAAGTAGTATTACTCGATCCGTGTGGAGAAATTACCCGACAAGGGTGGGTACACAAAGTGGCCCCTCCCTTGAAGGGGTTCCTCGTCATAAAAATAAAAAATAAAAATTTGGAGCTGGATTTGAACCCAGAAAATAATTGGCCTAAATTCAAGTAACCTGAAACCTTTTTACTTATTACATCAAGTGTTACTCCATGCTTGATGCTAAGTAATTTTATTCTTACTTTTGTCTTTAGTGCCTTGTAATTACATAGCTGCCTTATGTTCTCTTCCAACATTGATTTATGCTAGTCCTGTTGTCTCATTGCATGGGCTGAGTGCATTAGAAGCTGGATTGGTATTATTGTGGTCCATTATAGCTAAGATATATTTATGTGTCAGTTTGCCTATATTCTACAATTAGGCAAGAAACCTAGATTTTGACACGAGAAGCATCTGTTGAACCCTGTTCACTATGTGTTGGTTGGCTCTATTGGACCCTCTGGATGAGGTTACTTTGCGACATGAAAAGCTGGTATCATATTCTTCATGGATCTAACGTACTTCCTCTTTTGCTTATCTGTTGCAGCTCTAATTTTAGTTGCCACAATCTACTATTATTCTCAACCTGTGGGTATCAAAACATGGATCAGGGCGTTGCTGTATCCTTCTTGCGTGCAATATAATATTGGACTTGTCTTGAATTTGCATTTTTTGAGACCAAAAACATGGTCAGACTCTTCCTTACTATGATGGTGTTTCAGATATTGTGCTATAGCACCAACTATCCTAGCTGGTCAAATCGATCCTGTTCTCTTTGAAACCCTATATGTGAGTAGCATCTTTTACTTTCTAGTCTGCACTTGAACATATGTTGTTGGGGTTTGTCACAGCTCTCACTTTTTGCTTGCATTTTTACTCATCTTTACACAGATGCTGATTTGAAAGTACACGCATTTCAAATGTTCAGGCTTGTTTATAATTTTTTTGCCCATCTGGCAAGGTGTATTGAGTTTTTCTGATGCGGAAATGATCTGTTACAGGCCTCTCAGCATGCTATTTTTCTCTTCGCCAGGATCCCACAAATATGGAAGAACTTTTCTGTGAGTTAAATATTGAAGGCCCTATCATGCTGTTAAATTGGATGTTATTAGTAGGTGGCTCTCATATAATTTATTAACTTAATTTCTTGCTTTCGAAATTGTAAAGATTCCATAAATTCCCCTGTTAAATACTTCTAAAAAATTACTGGTCCACTCTGTTCTCAAACCCAATACTCCATGCCTTGTTTAAATGCTAATAAATACACCAATATGTCTTGTGTGTCAACATGCATTAGAGTGTGTCTGAAACCAGCAATTTGGATAGAGGCTGTTAAATTCCATGTTAATATTGTCTAGTGTTAATAAAACTGATACCATCCTCAGAGGCACACTTTCTTTGAGTAATAGGTTATCTTGTGGTTATAGAGGCAAATTTTTACTCCATCCACATAAATGGTGTTTCTGTAAGTAAATATCAAAATTTTGACCATAAATCACCAATTCACCAACTACTTATCTAGGGGAAAAAAAGGAAGTTTGGTTCTAAAGAGAGACAAATAAAATAGGCTTCTCTTATTGTGGGTAAGAAGTTTTGAGGATGATTTGATCACTTTCCAGAACAGGCAATAGTGAGTTTTCATTTCATTCTGTTTACTAACCACTTCATACAATATTTATCTATGAATTTTCAGTTACTTTGAGTATTCACACACGTCTGTAGCCTCCTTATTCATGTTTTGGTGAACAACCATTATCTGAACAGAACAAAAGTACAGGGGAACTCAGCTTCTTAACATGTTTAATGAATTTTGCCGGTTCCATGGGTAAGTTTATATTTTTAGTTGAACTACAGCTGCTAAGTGTCTAATATATGTGTTTGACGAAGTCATGAAACTTTATTGTTTGTTATGTAGTGAGAGTTTTCACCAGCATCCAGGAAAAAGCACCAAGCAGTGGTATCCTTCTTTCATTTTCTTAATTACTTCCTCTTTCCACATATTCTTTTTCAAATTTAAGTTCAAGTTTTTTCAAATTGGATCCCATTTTTCTTTGCCCAACTAAGGGTATTTTAGGAAAAGTGATTGTTTTATTCAAATATATACCATACGCAAATTATTATAATTGTTGGACGAACTTAGTATGTACAATGATGATGGATAATATCACATAGAAGACAATATTCATTT